>NC_049201.1:84932478-84992478 GCF_013347855.1 Anguilla anguilla | reverse complement strand
ACCACACCATAATAAAAAAAAAAAAATTCAAATAAAATAAAAAATTATAAAATAAAAAGTTATATATACTGTATATAGCCTATATGTTAAATTAAAAATGTGAAACTTTCTAAATATTTCTGCCTAAATGCACTTTCAAAACCAAACCGTCGCGTCCACATATTTATTTTCAAAAAGAGCCCAGGCGCTCCGTGCTTGCTCCTTTCTGCGGTCGGAAGACTTGCAGCGCGCGAAGGTCGCACTGTCTGTCAAAGCGTCACTTTTTTTTTCTTCAGCGACCGAAAGACAACGAAAATGTAGGTAGCGACGCTTCAAATATTACCAAAATACCATAGTGTTAACCTGTGTTTTAATTGGACTGAAATACGTGCTGGTACCTACTCCTCAAAATACATACTGTTTAAAATAAATTAATGTTGGTAATCAAAAGAAGAGTCGGTAGGCTACTCATATACAAGTCCCGACAGCTCCTTCCCATTTGGTGATGACAACTGGCGGATCCTAACTCTGTTTGGGCAAGTGGAATGCCTCATGCAGTTGTCTGATCGAACAAGTAAAAAATAAATGTGATAAATATGTAACACTATCTGAACAATTATGGTACAATACATCTGATTAAAATGGTGACCTGGAGATATCGCGGCTGCAAATTGTTGTCAAATCGCCAAAAGTACATTTAAAATGTTTGAGTGATTCAGCTACTTCCATTTCCATACTACAACATGGTGATTTTTTCCCATGAAAACGAAAGGGAAAGTGTTTATTTTTAAGGTTTTGTGAATGTAGTGCGCTAGCAAAACTGGGCTACAGCTGACAAAGAGGGCTGCATTCTAATGACGATTATGATTAAAGCGAGAGGAGCAGTCTCACAAGCTGCTGCGGTGTCCAGAAATGAATACAGATAAAACTAGCTAATAAGAAATACATTAATCTAGCATCTAAGTTAGTTAGGAAATTTTTGTATCATGCTTCTCAGTAGAATTAGAATGTAACAGGACAGAATCTTCAAAGCCATTTTTCTCACTTTTTCCTTTTTTTTTTGCATGGACAATGTATGTAAACTCTGTCATTGAGTGTGAGAGAGACAGAGAGAGAGGGCTTTGAATGTGGACCCAGCTCAAATTATACTGTTAAATAAAAGGATAAAACATTCTAACTAAGTACTGTTTTGTCATGGTAATTGAGGTAATTTAGCAGAATAATGTCCCTTTTAAAGTGGAATATGTAACTTTTCTTGAGTATCAATTTTGGTTATATAGTCCTCTATTCTTGAAGATAGAACTTCTAGATGGACAATGTGCTCTTTTAATTGTTCTTAACCCACCATAACTCAAAATACAGGCCTATTTTCTTCAATATTTACAAACAATACAAGGGTTAACAAACCTTTTATGGTTTTAAAGTACATCTAAAACTACCTTTTAGCTCTCGCAAACTGCTATTCCTTGTATCAAGAGCTCATCAGAGCTAAAAGATAGATTTAGATATTTTTAAAAAACTTTTAAGAAGTCCCAAGAGGTTATGTTTTCATAGTCGTAAACTTTTTTGCCTTTGCTACACCTCCCCCTCCCCCCCCCCCCCCCCCCCACCTTCGGACACCAACCACCACACCTAGAGATCAATATCACAGGAAACACTGGTGTGAACACGTTGCTTCTTTTTGAAACCGTTCTGTAGTTTGTACTTTCCCTTTGAACGCCGTCTTATGCAGCTAGCGGGAAAGCTAAGGCTTCAGATTTGCTGGCGCAGAAGCCGCCGGACGGGTTCCGGGCTTTTCCGTCACCTACCTTGGTGCAGTGGGAAACCAGAGGTCTCTTGGGTAGTGTGAGGAGCCTGAGAGAGCAGCCAGGCCAGCTGCTGGAACAGCTGGCCTGCTGGTGAGACCTAGCGCTGACACAATGGACTCCAGTATCTGAGGCTTTTTAACAGAGCCTAGCGCGGCACGGTCCTCCCAGACGTGGCACTTCACCTGTGGAGCTGAGGATGCCTTTAGCAGCTTTTTGCCATTATAAACAACACCAGTTCACACAGTTCGCTTCCTGTGGGAGACGTGATGAAACTCAGGGTTCTGGTTTATTTCCTGTTGAGTCTTTTCCAATGGCCGCCATGTGGCGACCAGAGGTGCACGATCGAAATTTGTTTACTTCACATCTCAAACGGCCCGACCCGTTTCTGACCCGTTTCTGAACGCTTCCAGATGTTCGGTGGCGCCAGCGTCTCGGATTCACCCCGGCTCTGCGCGGAAGCGCCAGCCTTTTATTACAAGGAGTTTAACACCAGACCAGCCGAGATTCCATACTACCTTAAATAGCCAGGAACGGCCGAGATTCGACACTACCTTAAATAGCCAGGAACGGCCGAGATTCCACACTACCTTAAATAGCCAGGAACGGCCGAGATTCCATACTACCTTAAATAGCCAGGAACGGCCGAGATTCCATACTACCTTAAATAGCCAGAAACGGCCGAGATTCCATACTATCTTAAATAGCCAGGAACGGCCGAGATTCCATACTACCTTAAATAGCCAGGAACGGTCGGTATGACCATGACATGTAAATAGTGTAAAACATTGCAAATAGTGTCAACAGTTGTGAAAATAATACTTTAGTTGTGTTGGCGCAGGTCATAAGAAACGTGAACACACCATGTTTGTATGTCAACTAACGTAATAATGTATTTATTTGTTTAATCTTAGCAATAGGCTACATGCTATAAAAACATTCAATGTGTGTGTGTGTTTTTTTTTTTTTTTTTTTTTTTAACGAACGCCACATCAAAATAGGCTATATATTCTCAGTTGTGGCCAAAAATACACAGAATGGTAAGACAGAAAACAGGAGTATTTAAACACTGTATAATCCTTGTTTTTTTGATACAATGAAAGAAAAAATACCTAAAATGGCCAGAAACGGAAACAGAAACAATGCCCGAAACCTCCAACAACTTTCAAATGTCCACTGAAAAACGAACGTTCAGATACAAAGTAATAGCGTAGAACGGAAAGAAAAATAGCCTACAGAATAGATATGAACTATTTCAGTGTGATAGACCAGTGCGGCTCACTGTGCACATCAGTGGTGTCGCTAGTCGTCGCTATATGCAAGTAGGCTATACGCCTTGCCGTGTCTTTTCACAATAACATATTACACGCAGCGTTCAAAATGATCAAGCATACAGGCAAGATAAACGACAGTAAATTTGACCGTTCGTGGCTTTTTAAGGGGTAAGTATTTATACTTTTTTTTTTCTTTCTGCAATATTGATATATAGTCAAATGATATCAGAATGTTCAGTGCATGTGTTTAGGAAGAGTTACGAAGGGGGAGCCGTATGGCTTTCATGATGGCGGAGTTATCAAAATATTTAAAGTGAAAACGGTCAGATTTACCCCTGCGGAGGTTCTGGTGTTAACCGAGTACGGGACTCACCCTGGCGATCAGCTCGCCCCCACAACGCCCTGTGAGGTCTGGAGGTTCAAGGCGCTGCAGGAACACAGTCCATCCGCATCTGGGAAGACACCTTCCGCTGGGCCCGACCACCCCAGAAGCTCTACAAAGAACAAGCGCGATGGCTGCGACCGCACACGCGCACGCATCCATGTGTGCATGCATCCACGCACACACCCTCACACAAACACGTGACCTCATCTTTGGCTCATCATGACTAACCTTTCCACAAAATCCTGTGCAAATCTGTGAATCCATTCGGGAGTTATGCGCCTTTTTGTGATAGGCCACGACCATCGCCGCGCCCCCTCTTGGTCCATCGGCCTTGAAAGTTTCTCAGCTCTGCCTTCGGTCATGACCAACCTCCATGCCAAATTTCAGCCTCCTGGGGTGAAAACTGTGGCCGCTACGAGGTGGGACACTTTTGTGGACCGACCGACCGACTGACAGACAGAGCTATAGAGCTGCAGTCGCAGCTAAAAACCTACGTTCTAATATGTCCGATTTTTTTTGTTTTTCCACGTTTGGTGGACTAGAGCATCTTTCCGTGTTTGGTGGACTAGAGCATCTTTCCGTGTTTGGTGGACTAGAGCATCTTTCCGTGTTTGGTGGAGTAGAGCATCTTTCCGTGTTTGGTGGAGTAGAGCATCTTTCCACGTTTGGTGGAGTAGAGCATCTTTCCACGTTTGGTGGAGTAGAGCATCTTTCCACATTTGGTGGACTGGAGCGCTTCGAAGAGATTGCTCAAAATGGGCCCTCTTACTGCATTTTATAACACACCTCCCACTCCAGTCCGCCCAACGTGGAAAGGCCTTCTAGCCCACCAGATCTTTCTTCCTTGCATTTTTTTTTCTGCTTTCCATTGACAAGTCGAGTGGAAAAAGCAGCTTTTTAAAAATGGTGAACGAGGGGAACGTCCCCGCTTTCACCACCAAGATGGACACTGTTGATGTATTCCTATCTGTAGGCAGTTGAAATGGCTGCTGATTTCCATGTTTATGAGTGATTGACGCAAGCTTGGCTTGGGCGTTCTGTTCCAGCTCGACCTCTCTTTGTGCCTGGTAGTATTAGCTCTGTTTCTGTACTCCGGTAAGTGTCCTCCAGCTCAAGGACTTCTTCTTTGAAACAGTGTACTTGACCGTTAAAAGCAGGTTGGTTTTTTGTATTCATACATAACCCATGTGGGCAGAACTGCATGGACTGCAGTTGGCCTTCTTTGATGGTCATTCGCTCCAGCTGAAGGGGTGCATTTACGAGGCACAGCTCTGAGAACCAGGCCGGATCGTTTTTTAACGCGCCGTTCCGTTCATCAGAAATCATTCCACGAGGACGTGGTCCAGGTTGTGCGGAAACAGCTGGAGGAGGAGGAGTCTCTCCCCGAAGACCAGAGGCCCACTGCATTGGCCAGATCCTACTACTTAAAGGTATCGCGCTCGCGCGCACACACACACACACACACTCGCACACATGCAGATCCTACTACTTAAAGGTCTCGCATACACACGCGCAGATCCTACTACTTAAAGGTATTGCACACACGTGCACGCACACACACACACATGCACACACATACACACGTGCAGATCCTAATACCTAAAGGTATCGTACATACACACACACACACACACACACACACACACACGTACACGCTTTCATATACAGGGTGGCTCAGAGAAGGACAAAGACACCCAGGACACACACACACAGGCGTTCATACCCATGGTGATACACAAGACACAAGTGAAAGATGCACACACACACACACACACACACTCTGAGTAAATTTCTCAGTATATTTTTTTACGCGTAACTCTATTTCATGTCCCTGTTGTTCAGCATTGATTTTTAATTTCCTGAAAGGAAATTAAATGACTAGCTTTTTTGCTTTTGGTTTATTTGATCATGTTCTACCCCGCAAACCTTTTTCTCTGCAGTTGCTGGAGGAGGTTTTCTGCTGGTTTAATAGCCAAGACCCCAAGGTGTGGGATCCGCGGTCCAAGGAACTGCCAGTGTAAGAAACCCAGCTGTCCGAATCGACCGCAAAAACTGGAAACTGTCCAGAAACAACCTTCCTTTGGACCTTCGAAAACCTAACTGACCTTAAAAACACTTAAATGTCATGTATTATTTGTCCGTTTTGTTTTTAAAGCTAAATGAGGTCAAACTGAAACGTAGTTAAATGCTCTCTTTCTTAGTTTTCTCTCTTTGTGTGTGCGTAGTTAAATGCTCACAGATGCCTGATTGTATCCTGTGTGTAATCTGTCCGCCTCCTTCCCCTCCTTCCACTAGCGGGATGCTTCCCAACGCCGTCCTGCCCCCCTCCTCCGAGCATCTGTACGCCCAGTTTCGGGAGCGGGAGGGGCAGGGCGCCGAGGCTCCGGCTGGACCCCACCGGGGGGACGACGACGACGGGGTCCCCGAGTTCAAGACGGAAGAGGGGCCTCACGTGGCCACCCCCGTGTCCCGAAAACCGGCCGTCGGCTACCCCAAGAACAAGAGCTTTCGGCTAAAAATGAAAGGTAACCGCGAGCCCGAGGCCTCCCCTCGGCGGCCTCCCCCTGAGGCCCTGAGTGGCGACTTGTGGTTCAGTCTGGGATTCCTTAAAACCAGACTGACTTGGAAGCAGGCCGATAACGTGACTGCGCACCCTGGCCTAGCTTCCAAAGCTCTGGGAAGGCTCAGCTGAAGCTGGCTCGCGAGCCGCGTTCTCACGGCTCCGTGCTGCAGACTGACCGGTGAGACGCTCACGCATGGTGTTGTTCGTCGTCCTCTAGGAAAGAAGGGGCGACCTTCAAAAGCTGATCTGGACACCGGCTGGTCCAAGGAAGACGAGAGGCAGTGCGCCTTGTGTCAGAAGTACGGGGATGCCAAAGCCAATGTGAGTGCCGCCCTCGCTCGGGCCTGAGAAAGCGCTGGCAGCTTTAGGTTCGCTCTTAAGTCAGTTTTGCTGCAACTGACTTGGCCCTCTTGGTTTACTTGTTGGGGGTAGCTACCCACGTAAGATTTTACATTTACACTGAACTGAATTTCATGAACATTACAGTATTGGGGGTAAAGTAAAGTAGAAGACAAAAAAAAAAAAAAAAACATCTGCGATCAACATGCCGCGGCAACGGTTATCTGAGGTGGCCTAGAGTGAGGATGCATGGAGTAAGGCTCTGGCTTCCTATAACCTCGTCATAACCTCTTACTACACCACTTTCCTACATAATTGGTTATCAGCCTCGGTCCTGTTGGGGGTGGGGGGGGGGGCTGAGTGTGTTTGTTCCTGTCACTGCCAACCTCTTGATCATTCCACTTCTTTCATGGATGTTTTTCCTCTCAAACTTCCTGGAACATCCAGGTGTGGATCATTGCCGTTTAGTCCTTCGTGCACTTTTATTTAATCCACGAGGACTCGCAGTGTAGGGAGAAGCTCCAGTGCGTCCTCCTGATGACTATGGGCCATGGATCGGACCTGGCTAACAGCATGGATGCATCATCACTAGAGCAATAGTGCACGTTAACAGTGCTAACCCCAACATCAGAGTACACTTATGAGTAATTATGAGTAAATTAAGCCCAAATAAACATTAGTTTTAGTTATGGGGTGGGGGCGAGGGTGGGAAAGGAGCCAAGATGCGGTCTGAGGAGTTTAGCCCGCGTGAACCTTTGAAGACAGCTAATGGCCCATTGATGACATTTTTTCATTATGAAGTAGGCGTATACACATGTCTACAGATTTATAAATAAAAAAAGTGATGTAGAGTTACTTCCTCTTAGCCTGAAATGAACTGTGGCAGGAGGCCTGTGGTGTCAGACGAGGACAGCTTCAGCATCGTGGGAAGGTTCTCTGAGTAAAGTGTGTGTAATCCCTGTGGGCAGCCGTCTGTAATTGGCCGGCATACTTTGATTGCGCGGTTTAGTTGGGCTTGTAGGATATTTCTTTTGTTGCTGGAACACTTTCTTCTGCGTATTCTCACAGGAAAAGATTTTGGGATGTAATTGTATGACTGAAACGAATCCACAATTCGACGATTGAGCGGCTGTTAGTTTGCACATTAGCAGGGTTGGCACTGGGTTGGAACATTTTGTTTTGTCTGATTTCATGGGAACCAACAATCAAAATACGGAGAATTATGAATTACTCTCACTGGGGTCACATTTCAGGATTGCTTAATTTTTCTGTTATTTGCTTTGCCAAAGCCTGTGGCCTTTGTTTCTGAACACAACTTTTTTAGAAAATTTTTAGAAGGAAGGTTGGCGGTTGGCAGTTGACCGTTTCGTTGTCGTCCGGGGAGGTTTGATGGTTTCCCTCAGTGAAAGGTCCTTTCAGTTTCTTCCTGTTGTTCAGCACAGAGCCAAAAGTTTTTATTCGAACCTTGTGTGTCTGAAATCGTCACAGGTGTAATGGGTGCGTAACATACACTCTCTTTCTCTCCCTCCCTCCCCCCTTCCTTGCAGGATGCGGGCAGGTTGCTGTACTTGGGACAGAACGAGTGGGCCCACGTCAACTGCTCCATGTGGTCCGCGGAGGTGTTCGAGGAAGAGAACGGCTCCCTCATGCACGTGCACAGCGCTGTCACCAGGGGGCGCCTCATGGTCAGTCAGTCAGTCATCCCAGCACCGGGCCTGCAGCCGCCCAGCTATCGTAAAGGGGGAATACGATTGGGGCTCAGCAGCCAGGGCAGACGTACGCAAATAGACTCCCGCGCAACTTCAAATAACTAAACGGAAGAATCCTATGTTAGCTGGCAAGCAAATGGCAAGAAATCAAGCTTGTTCAAATGAAAAACGTTTCAGCTAAAATTTATAATACATTCATTACTTTCTAGCCAGCTTGCCAGGTTAAAATTATTGTGGTTGTGTTCAGTTTAATTCGTTCAAAATCAAAACACGACTTGCAAGAAAACATTGGTAGGTAGCTAACAAGCAAAGCTAGCCTTACAATCAAGGATATTTGATGCTTACAATCCTACTCAAGTTAGCTAGCAATGCGTTTATTACTTTCTCGCCAGCTTGCCAGGTTAAATTAACTGTAGCAATTCCTTATGACAATGAATTGTTTTCCACCACGTAAGTAATTCAGTTCATGTAAACCAAACGTTGATACACACTCCTCTCTTGAGCGTCTAGCAGCGATTATAGCCTAACTATCGAGATTCTAAGTAACTGGAGATATGTACTCCACGTAGATCATAAACGCTTGAATATAAAAACGACTCATTGAAATCGGTTGAGAAATGTAAACTTTATAGTGCCTTTTTATCCAGAAAAACCGCAGCTCCCCCGTTTACTTCTATTTGTTTACAGGCCAGTTTTGCCTGGACCAATATGGCGGCGACGTTGACGTACGATCCAAAGGCCAATGCGGCGTCTATGTATATATGTCTATGCATGCAGCCACCCAGCTATCGTAAAGGGGAATACGATTGGTGCTTAGCAGCCAGGGCAGACGTACGCAAATAGACTCCCGCGCAACTTTAACCTTCAGTAATCTCGGCCGGCGTGCAACAATGAAAATTGTTTTCATGTCGTCCCATCCTCATACAAGAAAACATACCAGAGTACAGAGTATAGAAATACATACAAGAGTTAATTATTACACATTTAGGTACTGTACTGCATTGTGTGACAATTTTTTTTGCAGTATTTCTTTTTATCTGATAGCAATGTTTCATCTTAAACCTTCATAAGGGGCTCATTTATATGCTTTATAATGGACAAAAAGCATTTTATTCAATTTTGGAGAGATTTTGGATATGTTTCTGGACCCCTAGATATTTTAGACCACTGTACTGACTGAAAGCTTGTAATTCCCACTTGAAAATGATGCAACAGTGAGTTTCTTGAGACAAAACAGTTGATTTGCAGTGAAATATGTGAATATGTTGTGATTTACAACAATGCATAATTTAGACATTTTGGATAGATTTGGAGACGCTGGGTACACTGCTTAGTTTTTGCTTCATAAATCTATAGTAGTTCTACATATCCACCCTTAGATTTTATGAACTTGTGGTCAAGACGTTTTTGATCGAGCACATGTATAGTTTAACCTGCTGTATATATGCAATCTCTCAGTATTTCATTGCAAACTTAAAAAGTGCAAATGTTTGATTTTTTGTCTAGACAATTGCATTTGTGGCACTTTATTTCTTCCGAAATGATGAATATAAACTAATCTGCATTAATATTGTAAATTGTACAAATGTCTTGCTTCATTTAAGCCATTTTTCAAGTCTCTGTGATGTTCACATCTGGAGTTATAAAGCTTTAAATAGGGTACCCCCTGAATGGGGAAGGATTGGAAAGATTTGGCTTGTGCGCTAAGGGGTTAAATAAATAACTGAACGGAAGAAGTCTAGACTGATGCTTCAAGGTCTACGTCCTCTTCTGCAGAGCCAAGAATCCAGTCTTCGCTCCTCAAGCTGTTGCACGGGAGGGTCTGGCACAGGTCCCGGGGACTGCAGGGCTTGCTGGGGAATTCTGTCCCCATCCTCTTAAGAGTTGGTGTGACTAATGTAATAGGCTGCATTACTATGTCAGTTAATTTTTTTTAACGTTATTTATTTAATATTGGTGCCCAATGGGGGGCTGAACTCCCATTTTTTTTGTCCAATTCCCATTGTAGTGCCGATTTAATTTAACTATTTGCGGCTTCGTTCAAACGCCATCCCCGCTTGGTGTCGATTCAGGAGAGCGTAGACATCTGCGGTTCTCTTCCTGAAATATGTGGTGTCCCAGCCAGTTTCTTTTCACACCACACACCCCTCGGCCAAGTTCACGTGTTTTCGGACAGAGACGTCTCGTGAGTGGTTAGGCATGCGGGCCCGGGTTGCCTGGCCAACCGGAGGGAGGGAGGGAGCGATAAAACGCGGACAGCTGATCGACCACTTCCCTCCTGGACCGTGCGTTTGCCAAGTGCACGTCACCCTATAAGGCTGCCGCCCGCTGTCGACACTGACATGGGGGCGACATAGCTCAGGAGGTAAGACCGATTGTCTGGCAGTCGGAGGGTTGCCGGTTCAAACCCCGCCCTGGGCATGTCGAAGTGTCCTTGAGCAAGACACCTAACCCCTAACCCCTAACTGCTCTGGCGAATGAGAGGCATCAATTGTAAAGCGCTTTGGATAAAAGCGCTATATAAATGCAGTCCATTTACCATTTACCATTTGACCAGGCCTGGGTTAGAAACGAAGCCCGCAGAGCTCACCCACAGCACGCCGCCTTACCCGGCTGAGCCACCCAGCCACCCAGCTGCCTCTAATTGGCCACTTAAATGCAGAGCAATGGCAAGCAGCCGGTTTGTGTCTGGTCAGTGCATACCAGGCCAAATAGGCCATTCAGCCAAACCACGCACGCCATTATCCTGACTAAGGCCCTGTCCGCACGTATGCGGATTTTTTGGAAAACGTAGTTTTTTCCCTCTCCGTTAAAAAAATAAAATAAATAAATAAATAATCCTATCCACACGACCGGCGTTTAAAAAAAAATTTGCGTCCACAGGAGAGCGCTAAAACGATTGCCTCATGCGCAATACACCAATTGCCATGGTAACAGATGCGCGAGTTGACGTCATGACGTCAGCGTTTTAATAAAGCTCCGTTTTTCTTGTCCACGCGAAGACAGAGAAACCGGAGTTTTGAAAAATCTCCACCTTGGAAGGCGTTTTCGGTGACCTAAAACACCGTTTTCGTGTGGACGGGAGGCCAAAACGGAGGGAAAAAAACTACGTTTTCGGAAAAATCCGTGTACGTGTGGACAGGACCTAAATTAGTGCTCTGATTACATGCAGACTCGATAGTATCTAACACTGTATCAAGCCTGGTCTGGAAAATCCCCAGAGTTTCTGCCTATACTACGTGAGCCAGCAGGCTGTTCCACACATGGGCTGCTCTCTTGTGTGGAAAAAATGCTTCCTAATGTCTCTACGGAATTTACCTCGTTTTGCTAATTTCCCCGTTGTACTAGCAGAACTCTAAAGAATCTCTTGTAGTTCACTTTGTTGATCACCTTTATGAATTTAGAAGTCTCAATCAAATCACCCCTGAGTCTCCTTTGACTATCTTTCATACCAGGAATCATTTTGGTTACATTACATTACATTTATTTGGCAGACACTTTTATCCAAAGCGACGTACAAAAAGTGCATTTCATGGTCATAGACAACTACTAAACACAGGTTCAGTAAGATACAATACTTATTTTGTACAGCTATTTCTAGCCAAGAACACAGTTTAGTTCACACAGTGAACACTAATCAGACCTAACCTCTGCAAAGCCAACTAGGCAGAAGAATAAGCAACAGTATTAGGACAAATACAAATTACCAAAAAGTGCTGGGATTGGGAAACATGTAACAAGTGTCATGAAAAAAAAAAAAAAAGTTTTAGAGTGAAATATACAGCGTGGTAGTGGTTAGTCTAGGTATAGTCTGAAGAGATGAGTCTTCAGGCCATGACGGAAGATGGATAGTGAGGGGGAGATTCGGAGAGGGACGGGGAGTTCGTTCCACCACTGGGGAGCTAGGGTGGAGAAGCTCTGTGATCCCTTTGGGCGGGTGGGAGGGGTTACAAGGCGCCCTGCTGCCGCAGAGCGGAGTGGTCGAGCAGGCACATAGAATTGAGTCATGTCCTGCAAGTAGATGGGGGCTGTCCTGTTGGCAGCAGTGTAGGCAAGGGTCAGGGCTTTGAACCGGATCCTGGCAGCGACCGGTAGCCAGTGGAGTGATCGCAGCAGAGGAGTGACGTGGGAGAATTTGGGGAGGTTGTCGATGAGTCGGGCAGCGGCATTCTGAGTCATCTGTAGTGGCTGTATGGCACAAGCTGGCAGGCTTGCAAGGAGAGAGTTGCAGTAATCAAGGCGAGAGGTCACTGTAGCCTGGACGAGCAGCTGGTTGCTCTTCTCTGATCATTTTCCAGTATCTTTCTTGTAGTACGGGTGAACCCTGCGCCAGGGTATCGCAGTGTGTTTGCACTTTCATCCCCCCCTTCTGCGTTCGCCCACCGTCCTCTCCGTCTGCCCTTCCGCCCCCCTGTCTGCGTGCCCTTCCTCTGACCCGTCTCCTCCTCTCCCTCAGCGCTGCGAGCGGTGTAACCAGACCGGCGCCACGGTGGGCTGCTGCCTGACCTCCTGCCAGAGCAACTACCACTTCATGTGCGCCCGCACCCGCAGCTGCGTCTTCCAGGACGACAAGAAGGTCTTCTGCCACAAGCACAGGGACCTCATCAGCGGAAAGGTGAGGGGCGGGAAAAAGGAGAGGCAGCTCTGCTCTGGAATGGCTGTTCGCGGCGGGGGCACCATGCGGTGGTGGGGCGGTGGGGGGTGGGGAGGTAGGACGGTTGCAACCCCACGTGGCAAGCGACTCCGGGCTGGGTCTGCACCGATTCTCTCCTGAAGTTGCACACAGATCTGGCCCGGAGTCACTTGCTGTCTGGGAAGGGCCCTGACTGACCAAAAAAATATTAGAACATAGGATTGTCTGTGTCTGGGGTGTTGGGGCCCAAGGTGAGAACGTTTCATGGCGCCCCCTGCGAAGTGGCTGAGTTATAGTCACCAAGAGCACAGCGACACCGTGACTCAGCGAATTTGAACCTGCAATCTCTTGGTTACAAGGCGAGCTACTTAACCCCAATACTACAGCGCCTTGCAGAGTAATTACTGAGTACTCAGAAACAGACATCAGACAGTGATGCAGCCAAGGGACCGAAATAAACCAGGGCTACTGTTCTGGATTACTACTTATGGGGAGCTGGTCAAAAGCCGGTTCTTTCTGAAGAACTCAACACTAGACACATGACAGCATCGTTTTTAGCCCTGCATTGGCATGCAACAACCGAACACTGAAAACAAATATAGAATGCATTTTAAAAAAATGAAAGTGTAGGTATGTCACCTTTAACGCGTGTATAGAGTGTGTTTAGTCATATTTATTGACATGGCACCTGAGGGGCTTCAGGCAGAATGGGGTAAGAGTTTATTTTGCTGAATGGAGGTGAAAGCAGGAAGGTGCTGTGGATAGTGTCGGTCTTTCAGAAAACAAAAACATCGGAGGAAGTCTGTTGTGTGTCCGATTGTTAAACGCCCTAAATGAAGAGTGAAAATGAAATCATCTCCGAATAACTTGCTGTCTTGTTGTTTGTGCCTATCAGGTTAAATAGGAAATGACTACAACTTATTTACTCGTGTCCTGCTCTTCATGTTACTAACTACACGTATTTGGCTAAATTCATGGACAAGCTGATTTGTGTCTTTGATGACGGCATTTTTGAATGTTGTGTAATACGCAGTATCGCCCTTGGGTGACTGCCTTGGGTGTTCTAGTGTGCTCTGGAATGCGTTTCTGATGTGATCTCCCCCCTCCTTTACAGATGGTCACTGGGCAAGGGTTTGAAGTCCTGCGGAGGGTGTATGTGGATTTTGAAGGGATCAGTCTCCGCAGGAAGTTCTTGACCGGTCTGGAGCCGGAGTCCATTCACATGATGATAGGTGAGCGGCCGCTGGTTTCCATCCTCACTGGGCCGGCGTGCGCCCAGATTCCTACAGATTCATCCTCCCCTTTCCCTACACGAATCAGATTTATTTCATGCAGTCGGGGCTACTCTTTACTCTCTCTCGCTCTCTCTCTCTCTCCCCCCCCCCCCTCTCTCCCCCCCCCTCTCCCCCCCCCTCTCGCTCCCTCTCTCCCCCCCCCCTCTCTCTCTCCCTCTCTCTCTCCCCCCCCCTCTCTCGCTCCCTCTCTCCCCCCCCCCCTCTCTCTCCCCTCTCCCCCCCCCCCGCTCTCTCTCTCCCCCCCCCTCTCTCTCCCTCTCTCTCTCCCCCCCCCTCTCTCGCTCCCTCTCTCTCTCCCCCCCCCCTCTCGCTCTCTCTCTCCCCCCCCACCTCCCTCTCCCCCCCCCTCTCTCTCTCGCTCTCTCTCTCGCTCTCCCCCCCCCCTCTCTCTCCCTCTCTCTCCCCCCCCCCCCCCCCCCTCTCTCGCTCCCTCTCTCGCTCTCCCCCCCCCCCCCCTCATATTCTGTGTCCAGGCTCATTGCAGATTGACCGGCTGGGGGTGCTGACCGAGCTTTCGGCGAGCCAAGGGAAGCTCTTCCCTGTGGGTTACCAGTAAGTGTTTCAACAGCCGCTGTTTTCAGTATGACCACGTGGTGATGTAAGCCCTTGTCACTCTTTCAGGTTGACCCAGTATTAGGGGTTTTTTGGTTTTATGAATGAGTCTCGTTTCCCTTCCCCCCCCCGACTCATCCCTTCCTGTTTGAACTCCTCAGGTGCTCTCGCTGGTACTGGAGCACCATGGACCCGCGCCGGCGCTGCAGGTACACCTGCAAGGTGAGGGAGGTGCGGCCTCCCGTTCAGGAGAGGCCCGTGGAGGCCCCCCCCGACCAGGGGGAGAACCGCACCATCACCCACAGCTCCAGTCCGCCCTCAGGTGAGCCTCCCGCACACACAACCGGCCCCCTGGTCTTCTGGAAACTCTCCTCTATGAGCACGACTTTCCCAGCAGCCAAACGCTTTCATGTGGAGTGACCGCATACCTGCCCTGTGGTTGTTTCTCAAACATTCCATTATTCGTGCCTGCACTTAATTTAATGGTAAACAAATGGGATGCAGATGGTGGAGTACATGGTTTATGCTCAGCAGTCACGGTATTCTCATTTTTATTTCCTTGGAAGTGTGGCAGCCTTGTGTGGAGGAATATTTCGGACAAAAGTAAATAAATACGTCACGTAATGGATAAATACCTCACGAAATGTGAGCATAATTAAACGTGGCACGAAACGTACGTATGTATTTATTTATTCATTTAATTATTTATGTCAAACAAATTTCAAACGGGGACGGAGTGTAGCACAGTGGGTAAGGAACTGGGCTTGTAACCGAAAGGTCGCAGGTTCAATTCCCGGGTAAGGACACTGCCGTTGTACCCTTGAGCAAGGTACTTAACCAAAATTGCTTCAGTATATATCCAGCTGTATAAATGGATACAATGTAAAATTCTATGTAAAAAGTTGTGTAAGTCGCTCTGGATAAGAGCGTCTGCTAAATGCCTGTAATGTAAATAAATTTCATGATGTATTTATTTATTTAATTTTGTCCGCAATATTCCTGCATCGCCCGGTGACGAAAGACTTGGGATTCTGTTTGAAGGAGCTCCGAGCTCCTTTCCATCTGCATTTATTTTTCAGCTCGCAAGTTGGATTTCAGTTAATTTTGTTGACTAGCTGAACTAAAAATGGAATTGGTTCCAGCACAAAAATAGGATGGCCGATCGTAGCTGTTATTCTTTCTTAACCCCTTTGAGCAGATGCCATGTGTGGTCAAACCTTGCCCAGTTAGGCAGTGTTCATTTTGAGGTTTTATAACTGCCGATGTGAGCATCACAGAGAGGAAAATCTGAATGAGTATTTTCCACGCACTGGCCAGTGTAGCCCATGAAGATACTAATACCCCACGTTTATGTACAGTAACATCACAATAAACTCAGACCTGAAAAATGTTGATCTCTGAGTGCAGAGATGGTTGGCATGTCTTTTTTATCGTCTCGTCTTTCCCCCAGAAACAGACACCCAGAACGCAGAGGCGCCTCCCCTACCTGTGGGCGAGGCACCCCCCAGCACCCCCTCACCCCTCTCCAAACCGGACCCAGGGGCTCGACCCAAAGTTCCGAGTTACCCCCAGCCCAGGAGACCCGCAGGGGGGATGTTCCGTCCTCTGCCCTCCCCAGGTACCTTTTACAGGGACCCCAGTTCCTGAAGGCTGTCTGTCTCGGGTCCTTGTTTCCGTCGTTACCCAAACTCAACTAGAAAATTAACGGCGGACGTCGGCGGCAGTTCATTCGTAGGTCATACCATTTATAGACCGGGTTCTCCGTCCGTGAATGTTGATCGTTATATATCACGTAGGTGGACGGCTTAATTAAATTATAAGTAGAAGTTGGCATAGAATACTGAAAAAGGATTCCAGATATAAAATATTGTGTTGTTAAGGAGGTCAGAGGACAAAAATCCAGTTACTCATTGCTGCGATCCAACTGTATGAAAAATGTATTGACGTCAGACTGATTGTGGTTGAACGTCAGCCGTCGCAGGTGAAGGTCTGGCACCTCTCCGTGCTCTGATTGGGCTTCCTTCCCGTCCCTCGCAGGTACCGCCCCGTCTAAGTCGCATCACATCCTGACCATCAGCGACCTGGAGGAGACGCGCCGGCCCCGCCGGCACAGCCCCCACTCCCACAGCTCCGGCCCCCGCTGCCGCATCTCCTCGCCCCCGCACGGCGCCCCCTCAGGACCCATCACCCTGCGCGCGGGGGCGGCCCTGCACCCCAAAACGTCCCCGGTCACCGCCGCGCTCTTTCCTCTCGGTGCTACTGAAAACCTGCTGACCTCTCCCTCGGTCCGCCTTGCCGGGGGCCGCAGTACCTCCTGCTCCTCCTCCTCCTCCTCGTCCTCCTCCGTGCGTGTTCCCGGGATTTCGGCGCCCCACTCTACCTCAGGGTTCTTCCCCCGGCCGCCCTCTTGGCAGGATGGGCTCGGGAGCCCCCCGTTGCCCGTCCCCGATGGCCTCTCCGCGTCCTCCGCCCTCCTGCACCACTCTCCCAGGCCCCGCGTGCCGTGCCTCGACCTGGGCCAGCCGGACTCGGCCGACGTGCCGCTCAACTTCATGGCCTCGCCGGAGCCGAAGGACCTGGCCTCGGCTAACGGGACGGGCTCTTCCGGGAGGGGCTCCCGCCTCGCCTCAGGCCAGGGGTTCCCGTACGCGCCCTTCGTGGTGGACTCGGAGGTGGCCGTGGACTCGGTGCTGAACGCGGAGCTCGAGTTCGACGACGCGCTGCTGAACGAGGGCGGGGCCATGCACTGCGGGGCTCAGATCGTGGTGGACGGGGAGGGGGAGGAGTACCAGGACGGGGAGGCCAGACGGACCGCCCACATCAGGGCCCTGCCTCGCCCCTCCACCTCGGCGCGGGAGGAGTGGGGCAACACCTCGTCTGACGAGGACATGGAGAACTACTTTGACTTCTCCCGCACCGTCGTCGCCCGCGCCGCCCCTCCACAGGCGTCCCCGCCCCCCTCCTCCGCCTCCATCCCCCAGCTGGACGGCGTGGACGATGGCACGGACAGCGACGCCGGCATGGCCACCAGCGATGTCGCCCGCAACCTGAAGAGCTCGACCCTGAGCCAGAGTCAGAACCCGCCCCAGCAGGAGAGGCGCAGTAATGGGCTGCCGGACCTCTGCATGCCTTTCGCCAGCCCGTCCTCCGACGCCCTGGACAGACTGTCTGAGAACGTGGGCAGAGACGGCGCCTCCCCGTACGTGGAGGCCCCGTTCAAATACCTGTTCCCAGACAACCTGAACGTGCAGGATTCCGCGCAAGCGCACGCCAGCCTCGCGCACGACAGTCACGGCTTCCTGCTCCACGACGCCGCGGCGACGTCTGCAGGAGTTCAAGCGCAGGCTGCGGCGGCGGACCCTTCCCCTGAATACCGCCACTTGGAAGCGAGCTCTGGGTCCCTGCAGCCGCCACTCAGCGTGGTGTCAGTGTTTGAGGACGCAGCGGCCTCTGCAGAAGAGCTGGTCCTGCAGAAGGGACTCGCGGAGCTTCACCAGCCGGCCGCGCGGTTCGTGGAGTCTTACGTCCCGCGAGGGGGCCTTGCGGACGGGTCGGTGGAGCAGGCCATGCTGATGACGCACGACTCAAACTCACATGACATGTCTGCGGGGATCCTGGTCCAGGAGTGTCACGATCTTCCATCTCCGAACGCCTCTCTGACCGATTTGGTGACCGTCCAGGAAGAGCCACCGGTGGATGCGGATTCGGTGGAGATCCCCAGCGATGTCTTCCTGGACCCCAGCAGCGGGCACTTCGTCTCCGCCAAGGACGGTACCGAGGTCTACCTGAACAGTCTGGCGGGACCTGCGGTGGGCACTCCTGCTTTGCCCGCCCCCGTCAATGGGAGCCGGAACGCGGAGAGAGATCCTTTCCTGCCTACCGAGGTTCCCAATCCCAGCAGTGCTCCCACGGACCTTCTGCGGGTCAGCCCGTCACCGCAGCTCTCCGCGCCTGCCTTCAAACCAGCGCCGGTCCCCGGCCTCGGCGCCACGCTCGACCCGCTGCCGTCCGCGCAAAGGACCACGGTTTTGCCGCCCATGGAAAGTTTCCGCACACCCTTGTCTCATGTGGAATCGCGGCTTCCCGCTCCTGCTCCCGCTCCTGCTCCTGCTCCCGCTCCTGCTCCTGCTCCTGCTCCTGCTCCTGCCCCTGCTCCTGCTCCTGCCCCTGCCGTCGGAGGCCTTGCGTACGTTTCCTCTGGTTTCCAGCCACGGCAGGAGACGGTGATGTCGATGGTGCCGGGCTCCGGGGTGCCCCTCGGACCCTACGGGACGGTGTCACTGCCGGTGTTCCCAACGCCGTCGCTCCCCGCGGGATCCACGACTTTTAGCATCGTGTCTTCCTCCCCCTCCACCACCACTTTTGCCGAAGGCCTGACTTTCCAAGTAAGGGAGGCCACCCAGTGCCAGCCTTTCTGCCCCGCCCCGCCCCAGCAGACGCCTGCTTCTGCTCCCATCCTCATAAACGGCTACAGCTCCGCGTCGTCGCAGAAAGACGCCTCTAGGGGGCACACCATCTCCATCAACTTCTCCACCCCCAGGACAGCTCTGGAGCCTCAGCAGCCCGTTCTGAGCCCGGCCGTCCCGGGTCACGCCATCCTGACGGTGCGAGAGGTGGGCGTGGACTCCACCCCGCACGTGCTGCTGGTCAACCGCCTGGGCCAGATCTTCGTCAAGAACCCGGACAGCAACACCTTCCACCTGCCCAGCCCGAACTCGCCGTCCTACGGCTGCGTCAACCAGATCGCCAGCCTCCTCCAGAGCAACGCGCTGTCCGCCACCCTCGCCGCCGCGGGGGCCATGAGCACCCCCACGGGCCCTGTGACCCCCGCACCATCCCCACAGATCGTCCACACTCCCGCCGCCACCACCCGCCTCATCGCCTACAGCACCAACGGGGCAGTATCTGCTGCCGACGCCCTCGTTGGGAAAAAGCCAAAAGCGTCTGCCAAGGACACCGTGCCTGGCGTCAAGAAGCCTAGGAAAAAGAGGGCGACGCCGACTACCAAGAGAACCAAAGCAGTCCCTGGCTCAGATCCGTCGCTGCGGCCAGCCCCCGCCCCCCACCCCCCTGCAGGCCGAGGCAGGTCCTCGCTCAACGCTGCCAGCAGGAACGAGAGCGCCCAGTCCATAATCAACCAGGCCATGGCCAGCAACTTCAACCCCAACCGGATCGCCCACTTGCTGGGCGCCTCCCACTTCCGCGCCCCTCCCGCCCTCAGCAGGGTGCGGGCCCTGAGTACTGTGGTGCTGCCGCCGGTCCACCCTGAACCCGAATCCCCGGCCGCCGCCCCCCCCACCCCTGCCACGTCGCGGCCCCGGTCCCAGGTCCGCATGAAGAGGGTCTCCTCGCTGTCGGACCGCATCGCCACCAAGAAATCCAAAACCGACTTCGTCGAGGTGGAGCCCCCTTGTGTCGTGGAGGAGCCGCCGTCGGGGAAGGCCGTCAGCGCCGCCGCCAGGTGAGTGGAGAGAGCGTAGCGGTGGGGGGGGTGACCGGCGGCCCGAGCCGGTCTCCCAATCAGAACGGGTGGGCGGGTCTGCGCCTGTGCGTAATGCTGAATGTCTTTGCAGCTGTCCCAGCCGGGCGGGGGGTGTTCGCATCAAAACGCCGACCGTGAAAGGGGTGCTGGACCTGGACAGACTGAAGGAGGAGCGTCCCGGGGACCCTGAAAGCATAAGGTTTGGGAGCGTGAGTGAGTGAGTGAGTGAGTGAGAGTGAGAGTGAGAGTGAGAGTGAGAGTGAGAGTGAGAGTGAGAGTGAGAGTGAGAGTGAGAGTGTGAGTGTGAGTGTGTGTGTGTGTGTGTGTGTGTGTGTGTGTATTTTCAAAGATAAGAAAAGAAAATCATAAAAGATTAAAAAGACACTTCTAGTTATAGGCTATATTAAAAAGGTATGTTTTGAGTTTGAAACTGTCCGCTGAGCCAGCAAGTCTAATATGTTCCATATTTTTGGGGTGTAGTAGCTGAAAGTAGCATCCCCAAAGGTTTTTCTGACAAGCTTGCGAACAGTTAAAAGAGCAGCTGTGGAGGATCTCAGGGTCCATAGAGGACTATAAAACCCACAGGGTGTCTGTGATATAAAAGGGAGTGAGGTCATTTAGTTTTTGTTGAGACCCTGGCAGTTGCGTTCTGAATGTTCTGTAGTTCTGCAATGACTGCTTTTGGTAAGCCAGTATATAGTGCGTCACAGTAACCAAGACAACTAGAAACAAAAGCATGAACAAGCTTTTCAGAATCTTGCTGGCAGAGCGGAGGTCTCAACTTCCCTGTATTGCGCAAATGATAAAAGGCGGTTTTGGTCAATGAACTAAAATGGGCTTTAGAATTGAGGTCAGAATCTAAAATGACAGGGGTTTCTTACTTGTGGTTGTGTCTGCGAGGTCAGATGTCCCAGTTTAGCAAGAACACGATCCCTCTTATTTTTTGGGCCACCCAGGGGGATCTCAGTCCTATTTTCATTTAGCTTTAAGGAGTTGTTGCTCATCCATTCATTAATGGCTGACACACAATCAGTTAGATTGGACAGAGCGTTTGGGTTCATCTGGCTTCACGGACACATACAGCTGTGTGTCGTCAGCGGCGTAGCTGTGGAAGTACTCGTACCGTTGGTTTTTTTTTTTTTGGCTTGTTGCCTTCATCTTCTCCTTTTACCTAAGGTTCTCAGCAGTGTTCTCTGGGGGGCCGCGGGTTGTGTTGTTACAGCTGAAGTAAAGGGACTGCATTTATATAGCGCTTTTACCCAAAGCGCTTTACAATCGATGCCTCTCATTCGCCAGAGCAGTTAGGGGTTAGGTGTCTTTCTCAGGGACACTTCGACACGCCCAGGGCGGGGTTTTGAACCGGCAACCCTCCGACTGCCAGACAATCGGTCTTACCTCCTGAGCTATGTCGCCCTCAGTAAGTGTAATGTACACATTACAGCCACGCAGCTGGCCGACCCGTAAGTATGAGTTTAAGTCGTGGCATGCAGCATGAACCACAGCAGCTCTGATGCTGAGCAGCCACAGCGGCTCTGATGCTGAGCAGCCACAGCGGCTCTGATGCTGAGCAGCCACAGCGGCTCTGATGCCGAGCAGCCACAGCGGCTCTGATGCGGAGCAGCCACAGCGGCTCTGATGCGGAGCAGCCACAGCGGCTCTGATGCGGAGCAGCCACAGCGGCTCTGATGCCGAGCAGCCACGGCAGCTCTGATGCTGAGCAGCCACAGCGGCTCTGATGCGGAGCAGCCACAGCAGCTCTGATGCGGAGCAGCCACAGCGGCTCTGATGCGGAGCAGCCACGGCAGCTCTGATGCTGAGCAGCCACGGCAGCTCTGATGCGGAGCAGCCACGGCAGCTCTGATGCGGAGCAGCCACAGCAGCTCTGATGCGGAGCAGCCACGGCAGCTCTGATGCTGAGCAGCCACGGCAGCTCTGATGCGGAGCAGCCACGGCAGCTCTGATGCGGAGCAGCCACAGCAGCTCTGATGCGGAGCAGCCACAGCGGCTCTTATGCCGAGCAGCCACAGCGGCTCTGATGCCGAGCAGCCACAGCGGCTCTGATGCTGAGCAGCCACAGCAGCTCTGCGATGTCTCTGTGTCTTCAGCCGTGCCCGAGGCACACTCTTAAGTTTTCACTGTAGACTTGACACAGGATGTCAGTTTAAAAAAAAAAACAAATTTTTTTTTAAAAAACCCCCCACACATAGGGAGCTGTGATCTCTCGCCTGACCCATGGTCCAGGTGATGACACATCCTGTTCTGTTATTCAGAATCAGTCGCGTGGGTTGATTAAAATGGCTACCTGAATACTTAGAGGCGGCGAATCCCGGTTTGTTTAACATTGTGAAGGCGGGACAGGTGATGCCCCATGATGTGAGCTGTGTTTTAGGCTGTGATCATTGCACAGTTTTATAAGTGCAGGTATGTTTTCGCCACCCGTGAGGATTTGGTGATTATGTAAAAGATGTGAAAAAGGCCGTAGATGCTGATGTTCATAGCCGAAGTTACTCCATAATAATAGCGGAGTATTGTTACCAGCTGCCGTGCGTCTCATGTAGATGTGTGGGAACCTACTTTGCAAGGCTTATTCAACTTGCACATAAAAACACATTTATTTGGGTGGAATTCCCCTTGATGTCATGTTTCCAGTGTGGGTCTACCAGTCACCCTAATGACACGGCGTGGTGCGCGTTTCTCTCACTTCCTCCCTGGCCGTCCGCGCTTGTGCAGTATGAGGTGGCTGTGCAGTATGAGGTGGCTCTGCAGTATGATGGGCAGGGAACGGGAGCACTGAAAAGCTGAGGCCCATTACCAGCTAGGGGTGTGCAGAGACGTCATTATCTGTCTCTGTATCTGTGTCTGTCTGTTCAACCAACAAAATTATCTGTCTCTGTATCTGTATCTATATCTGTTCCACCAACAAAATTATCTGTGTCTGTATCTGTATCTGTTCCACCAACAAAATTATCTGTCTCTGTGTCTGTGTCTGTTCCACCAACAAAATTATCTGTATCTGTGTCTGTTCAACCAACAAAATTATCTGTCTCTGTATCTGTATCTGTGTCTGTTCCACCAACAAAATTATCTGTGTCTGTGTCTGTTCCACCAACAAAATTATCTGTCTCTGTATCTGTATCTGTATTCGGATAGAGGACAGGAAGCGGCCGTCACGTTAAATCAGGCAAATGTATTTTCTAACCTAATATTCACTGGCAGTGCAATTGTCGTGCCTCAAAATCAAATTGATTTAATATTGCCATATAATTAATTATGAAATATATTTCCACATCCTCATACTGTACTTTTCATCTCTCTCTCTCTCTTTTTATTTTTAACTAAACTAAGTTTTATGAACTGTCTGAACCCCACCACCAATCCCCGCCCCCTTTAATTGGGGTACATTGAACAATCAGAAACAGAAAAACAATGTTTTATAAATCGAAAGATTCTGTTTTGCATTGGAAATAGAAACTATTTACAGTGAAGATGTATAGAAACATATCCTTCAGTTGAAGGGAATAATCTTAAATTCCAATGATGCTGCTTCCAATGAAATATAAACAAATAAAATTAAATTAAATAAAAGATAAAAATAAATCAATAAATGAATTAATAAATAAAATTATTAATTAAACAAGTGTGAAAACAAAGGGGCTTTGTTACAGTTGGAACCACTCAACAGTCAGACACCTAGTGCAAAGGTATATATACATATATCTGCTCAGCACTTTTATAGATAAAAAAAGAAAGAATAGTATTTATTTCTTTTTCAGTGCGGAATGTTGTGGTTGAATTCACAGTGTTTTTTGGCGGGTTTTCTGAAGTTGTTTCAGCCTGGTTTGTTTGGGGTTTTTTTTGGCGGGTTTTCTGAAGCTGTTTCAGCCTGGTTTGTGGGGGTTTTTTTGGCGGGTTTTCTGAAGCTGTTTCAGCCCGGTTTGTGGGGTTGTGTTTGCTTGCAGGCCCGGACCGTGGGACCGGCTGGCCTCGGCTACCCGAGGTGACCTCGGCTACAGCCGGCCGCTGGCCTGGGAGAGCGTGGGCCGGAACGCGCTGACCGACTGGAACAAATATTCAGGTTGGCCAAACCGCCCGAAACTCCAGACATGGATCGGGCCTCGCCCACGCGCCTCGTTTCGCTGACCCCCCCCCCCCCCCCTTTTTTCCCGCTTACGCCCCCGCCAGGTGCGGTTTCCAGCTCGGACGACGAGATGCCCCCGCCGGACCTGGACGAGGAGTGCCCCCCCTGCAGGGAGCAGCCGCACCTGCGCTTCGAGATCAGCAGCGAGGATGGGTTCAGCGTGGAGGCCGACAGCATCGAGGGTACGCACGCGCGTGCACGAGAGGGGGAGGGCCGTGCACGAGAGGGGGAGGGCCGTGCACGAGAGGGGGAGGGCCGTGGCGAGGGCGATGGTCATTCCCAGCAATTGTTTCCAGCAGTTTTCTGACTAACGCAAGGGAAAGGAAGTTACTCATGGGGGTGATTTAATAATAACAATATGGGGGGGTTGGGGGGGGTACCCTGCGGGCACGCTGCGTGACGATGCCCCTCCCTGCTCCTCCCTCAGTGGCCTGGCAGGCGGTGATCGACGGCGTGCAGGAGGCCCGCGCCGCCGCCCGGCTCAAGCAGCTGTCCTTCGCGGGCATGACCGGGGCGCGCGTTCTGGGCATGCTCCACGACGCCGTGCTGTTCCTGCTGGAGCAGCTAGAGGGCGCCAGCCTCTGCCAGCGACACACCTTCCGCTTCCACAAGCAGGACAGCCAGGAGGAGGAGCTGCCGGTGAACCCCAGCGGCTGCGCCCGCTCTGAGGTCCACATGAGGTGAGCGGGCCTCAGATGCACCCCGGCGGGCCTGGCGCCATCCAGGACTATCTGCCCGTTAAGCCTGTGCCATAACAGAAGACTGCCCGTTTCCCAGAAATGACCCCTCATTGCATTTCCAGGGATTTATACTGTTTTCTTTTTGGCTCTATTTCTCATTTTATCTCAGTCCAGTTCGCGGTCTCGTTTCCGCACACTGCTCTTGGCGCCCACGCCGTCTCATCCTGTTTTTCTTCCTCTTTGCCTCCACAGAAAGTCCACCTTTGACATGTTCAACTTCCTGGCCTCTCAGCACAGGCAGTTGCCTGACAACGGCCCGTACGACGAGGAGGAGGACGAAGTCCCGCTGAAGTCCACCAGGTGAGATGCCCTTCGCTGTCTCAAACACGGGGGGAGGCCCGCCCCGGGGCAGCACGGGTGCGCAGAGCGGCTCCCCCATTAAAAGCACAGCTGCAGTGCCTGTTTTTCCCCGTTATGTGCTGTTTTGCATCCCGGACAAGTTAAAAGGAAACGGGTGTAGTCAGCTTTAACTGTCGTGGGCTGCATAACTTAAAAAAAAAGCTTTTGAGAGAGAAATGCACGCGTGTGCTGAGCGTAGGTACTTTCACGTGCCTTAGAGGTAGATGGTGTAATGCATTACAGATGTTTGGTACCATCATAGCATAGCTCCCTCTTCCTCAGGGCAATATTGTGAATTTTGTATGGCTGAAACCAGCCTTTCCAAGTACTCACATGACCATTAAGCTCCTTAAAGGAATAACATGGTGGTTTTCACACTTTCTCGGTTTTGTGTGCTATTTGCACAAGAGGCATTGAAGAAACATATGAAGAAATATGTCCGTTCTTTATTTTTGGAGAAATGTGCGTTTTAAATTTATCGTCCGATTTTCAGCTGGCTGAGAATGTTATCAACTTAGTGCGTCACAAGTACAGTAACCTACGGTGGCTCTGAAGTGCCAAACACAAAAACAAAAAGAAAATGCAAAAACAAAAACTTTCGGCCCTGAGGTGCAGATGCAACATACAAAAACAAAAATGTGCAGCCCTGAAGTGCAAAACACGAATACAAAAAGAAAATACAAAAACAAAAACTTTCGGCCCTGAGGTGCAGATGCAACATACAAAAACAAAAATGTGCAGCCCTGAAGTGCAAAACACGAATACAAAAAGAAAATGCTAAAACAAAAAGGAGCAGCCCTGAGGTGCAAAACACAAACATACAAAAACTAGCAGCCCTGAGGTGCATATGCAACATACAAAAACTAGTAGCCCATGGATAACTCGTGACCCATAGTTATTATATTTGACTAACGTGAGGTTCACTTATAAGAGTGCCTTTTAAGGACTATTAGACTATCTGGTTGGTTATATTCATTTATAGCTAGCTAGCTAACGTTAGCTAGCTATGTAGTTTGATTTCATAATGTAATGTTATCGATAACGTTAGTTAGCTAGTTTGCTTTCATAAGAACATTATAGTTGTGGTTTTATCTTAACTTGGCTAGCTAGCTAGCAAAACTTATTATTGGATATAAGTCAACGTACTTAGCTATCGATACTTGATATACTAAGTTAACAAGCTTGTGAAAATTCAGTCTCCCAAGATGTGCACGTATCATGGAGGTAGCTATGGTAACGGGGCACGGTCTTTCAATCATAGCTAACTGACAGTTCTCATTACCACGCCCAGACAGTTTGGGTGAACTTTTATAGTGGGAAATTTAGGCTTCGAAAAATACGTTTTAAAATACATTTAAATAAAAAAAATTACGCACATTTGTTTTGTTGTTGCCTAAAGACAACTGGCAAGTGTCACATTCGACCACCATGTTACTCCTTTAATGAATTCAGAAGAGTCCACTGTTGTGAGTCTTCAGAATTTTCTGAAATGATTTTGGATTTGTCCTAAAAACAGTCACTGGTTGATCACTTGCCTAGTTTCTCGGCGAACCTTCGTACTGAATGTGGGTGGTTACTGTGGGAAAAGAAGGTCCAGGCTTTTATTTGGATGCGGCTGCTGAATTTTAATGGAGTTTGTACACGGTCCAAGCCAGTGCTGCACTCGCCATCGCTGAGCTGGAGACCCGCCCCCCGTGTAAAGCGATTGGTCCTGAGAAACAGCCATGTACGAGCAGACCCCTTCTGCCAGGGTTGTGATTGGTTGTACTAAGCCTGACTTTGGACACGGGTTGTGCAATAACGGGAATTTTTTATGACATTGTGCAATACTTTTTACCCATGACCACTTGCACTTTTTATACATAACTTTATACATACATACATTTTTTAAACTCTTTTCTTATTATTATTTACTTTGTTTTGTTTTTGTGTGTTTTACGTCTAAAACTGTCTTGAAAGTGTGTGTTTTAACTGTGTCAGTGTCTGCACTATGCTTTTATGTTGTACCAGAGAGACTGGCAAACAAGACTTTTTGTTATACTGGAATGGACAGTAAATTGAATTGAACTGAACTGAATTGATTTGTCCCTCTCCCACAGACGCGCCACCAGCCTGGAGCTGCCCATGGCCATGCGCTTCCGACACCTGGAGCGGACGTCGAAGGAGGCGGTGGGGGTGTACAGGTGTGTGTCTCTGGAGAGGAGCCGCCTTCTCCTTCTCTCCTCCAGTCTCCCTCCCCTCGCTGCAGAAAATGGCCGTAAGCCACGGATCTCCAGGAGCTCGCTCACCTCCTCAAAATGGCTGCTTTTTCTGGGCAGCTCGGTCTCCGGCCGAGAGAGTCTGACGTTCTATTTCTATTCTATCGTTTCTATTTCTAAACCCATCATGATAGAATCGCCACAATGATGCCACGTCATCCCCTCTCTCTCTCTCTCACACGTGCTCTCTCTCCCCATCTCTCTCTCTCTTTCTCTCTCTCTATCTCTCACGTGATCTCTCCCCCTCTCTCTCTCTCTCATGTGATCTCTCCCCCTCTCTCTCTCTCTCTCTCTCTCCCCCCTCCCTCCCTCCCTTCCACGCTTCTCAGGTCTGCCATCCACGGGCGGGGCCTGTTCTGCAAGCGGAACATCGACGCGGGGGAGATGGTGATCGAGTACTCCGGCATCGTCATCCGCTCCGTGCTGACGGACAAGCGGGAGAAGTACTACGACGGGAAGGTGAGCGGCCTCCGCCACGCGTCCCAGCCCTGCGTCCGCGTGCTGACCCGCCTGGGGGGTGGAGCAGGGGGTGGGGGGGTCGGGCGGGGGGGTGGAGCAGGGTGTGCGGGCGGTGGTCTAACAGCGGGGGGGGTTTGGGGGGTTGTGGGGGTGGAGCAGGGCGTTCAGGGGGTCATGGGGGGGGTTTTACAAAGCCGTTGCTCGGTTACCAGTGCCCCGCTAACCCGCCGTTCCCCCCCCCCCCCCCCCAGGGCATCGGCTGCTACATGTTCCGCATCGACGACTTCGACGTGGTGGACGCCACCATGCACGGCAACGCGGCGCGCTTCATCAACCACTCGTGCGAGCCCAACTGCTACTCGCGCGTGATCAACGTGGAGGGCCAGAAGCACATCGTCATCTTCGCCCTGCGCAAGATCTACCGGGGCGAGGAGCTCACCTACGACTACAAGTTCCCCATCGAGGACGACAGCAGCAAGCTGCTCTGCAACTGCGGGGCCCGCCGCTGCCGCCGCTTCCTCAACTAGGCCCCGCCCCCCCTCTCGCGCGCGCGGCCGGGGCGGACGCCGGGAGGAGGAAAGAGCGGGAGCGGAAACAACGCTAAGAGCAGACGTCTCCAAGAAACCTTGGATTCCTCAGGGGAGAGAGGAGAGGGGCGAGCGAGGGCGGAGGGAGGGAGGGAGGGGGGAGGGGCGGTCCTGGGGGGCCTGGGGGCGGGGTCACAGAGGCTCGTACACGTCCAGGTGCACACTCCTTCCTGTACTCATCTGTAACGCCTCCAGCTGCTCAGACCGGCTTTCAGGTCTGCATTGGAGGGGGGTGGGGGCGGGGGAAGTCTTCCTTTTTTACCTGATGTTGGTGCAAAAGGCCCGTGGTTCAGGGTGGGGGTGGGGGGCAGGAGTAGTCGCATACACTGCAGGATGGAGGAAGTCAGTAGAAAGTTCTTAGGGGAGATGACACCGGCTGAAACCAGAATCTTGTTTTCTTTCGTTGCTATTTTTGTGTTTCACCAGCAGTCACAACAACCAGCGACTACACGTTACTCTTATCAGCGCACCTGTGGATCTGTTGAGATCATCAGATTACCAAGAACTTAACCTAAATGAGTGTGTGGTGGTTTCGTCAGCCTGTGGCTGTGGGGGGGGGGGGGGGGTGTGGCGGCTTGCTGTGTCTCTTCTGAGACTCCCGAGCATGCTTTAGATGCTTCAGATGCTGCTGCCCCTCCGCTCGCTTCCGGAACTGTGTTCCGTGGCTGAACTTTCCCACAACACGGATAAATATGCCTGCCCGAGTCTCCCTTCGTCTTGCACATTATTAACGGGACGTACACGGGCCTCACTTTGAACACCCGTTCAAGTCCGATTTTATTTTACCCTGTCCGTCCCCTGCTGATCTCCCATCTCTGCGCCACTTCCTTTCAGCGGTGTCCGGCTCGGTTTCTCTTGTTCTGCTCGTTCGGTCTCGCAGGCTGGCTGGTGGATTCTGCTGGTGTGCGGTGTGCGTTTGGGCATGTCTGCCTGGTGGAATCTGCTGGTGTGCGGTGTGCATTTGGGCATGTCTGCCTGGTGGATTCTGCTGGTGTGCGGTGTGCGTTTGGGCACGTCTGCCTGGTGGATTCTGCTGGTGTGCGGTGTGCGTTTGGGCATGTCTGCCTGGTCCGTCTCCTCACAAGGCCGTTTGGAAGGCCTTTCTTGGTGCTAAATTAACGTGTGACCCATGCGTGTTCGTCTGAGCCAAACGGATGGTGGGAATAGCATTGTACATTCAAGACAATCTCGTAAGAACGGAATCTCATGCTGTCTTTTTTAAACGATTCGTTTAGTTTTTAGGTAAGCGAACACTACCTGACCCTAGTCGGGACTTTTCAGTCGTGCTGAACTTTACGCTGTCTCCGTAACCATGGTAATATCAATAACTTATGATGCAGTAATAATCAAAGACTTGATTTTTTTTTGCTGTAGTTTTGCACATTAGTTTTGCATGAGAACCTTGTCTCACGTTTTGTATTTCGGTGCTGAGGGAAAGACCAGGAGTTTGTTTCTCTTCGAAAAGGGTTACCTTTCAGTCAGTACCGGTGTTTTTTTCTGCGTTTCTGAGGAGCTCGCCGTGGCAAGGCCTTTTTGGGCAGGCACGTCTGTACTTCATGTCTTTGTTTTATAAAGCAGAGGGTTACTCCAAGACCAGCCCCTACGGTGTGAACAGACTACGCACTTGGGCACCTTACTGTCTGGTACAGTTAGCTCTAAGTACCCACCCTGACATAAATAACAAAAACAAAAAAAAACAAAAAACTGAACACTTCGACCTTGCCTCCCTCACAAAAGAGATCATGTCGCAGTCTTCATTTTATAATGGCAGTGTAATATGTGTAGTAGGATGTGGGGGAGGAGGAGTTTTTGTGACGTTTGCGCCCTCCCGTCCCGGGTACCAGGTAACACCAACTCAAACCCAATTTTAAGTTTGTTTTCCCTTGCTTGGAATCTGGCAGTATGGTCTTTAGAAAAGACATTGTGCTGAGCCAAGTTTTTTTAAACATTTTATATTTTGATTAAGTTTCTTCCTTCCTTGTTTTGACAGTGCGATGGGGGAGTGGGGGAAGATGCAGACCTTGTTTTCTGCAGAGAACCTTCCAGCTACCCCCCCCCTCCCCCCCCCCCCCCCCCCCCCCCCCCCCCCCCCCCCCCCCCCCCCAACCCCCACGCATACCCACGGCCGATTCATTTGAATTTTAGAACTTTCCTCTCGTTCTTCTTTTAGTATACCTTCCGTTTTTTTGTTTGTTTGTTTGACTTATCTTCTAAAAATGGGATAACCACGAATATCTAAAAATGGAGGATATAGCAGATACACAAAGGAAGTGCAGTCTCAGCCTCTCTCCCTGCTAGCCAGCTCGTCTCCGTCCCGCTGGTTTACCATCGTTCTGACGACAACACAGAATAAAACTTTGGCGAAGCCTCCTTCCCTCTCAAGTTCTCGCAAGGATTCTACCTCAGTTGCTCAAAGATGTAAAGGAATACAGTGCGAAAATACTGCTGGGTTTCGACTCTCCTGCAGAACTGGCCTTTGTGTGCAATGAAGGATGCAAAGCATTAGTTTAACCTGACTTCACCGTTAACGATTCCTCCAGTACTGTCATAAAAGCTGTGTCCCCCAACACAGGGTTATTTTAAAGTATAAAAAGTATAAAAAAAAGGACATAAAAATTAATCATTGGTGAACTTGGCTTTGTTACCTTGTATAAAGAAAACCTGAGTTTGTACATAATTGTATACATATTTCTAAACCCGTTTAATTTTTCTATGCACTTTTTTTATTTATGACGTTATTTGCTTAATAAAGATGTTAAGATGTTTGAACAAACGTGCATATGTAGTATGTGTTCCTTTGTGCTTTTGGAACCAACCAACCAGCTAAGCAATGCAAATACTCTACACCAACTTATACTGGTACTCTAACAGCAAATTGTCTTGTTTAAACCACCTGAAGTCAAATCTCTAATCTATGTTTCTCAGGAATGCTTTAAATTGGATGAATCCAATTTCCAGTAATTTACGCTGTCCAGAACAGTTAGAATGACTGAATGACTCCTAATTCAGCAGTTGGCTTTGTGATATACCGTAGCTAACGCATTTAAATTCGGTTTAGTTTTATTTGTGCTGGGCTTTTTTCAGAATGTCAAAGATACATCTACAAGATGCCAAAATACCAAAAAAGAAACAATAATTGATACATCCATCCATTATCTACACTTGGGCAAGGTCGTGGGGGGTGGGTGCTAGAAGCTAATTGGTGAAAATCGGTGCAAATGCGATAAAATGCATAAACGATTAGATGGTTAAAGGGGAATTGCACTTTATAACACTTCTGCTTCTCATGACTGATATTGTCCTTCTAATGGGTGTGTCGCCCTTCATTTTTTGAGTAGTTATTTCATTTTAAATGTCTAACGTCAGAAAGAAAGACCTATTTTTTTAGGCGTTTTGTTCATGAAAAGGCAGCATAAGTAGAATATAATTAACAACATAACTTTATTAACACATTTCTATAAACAACAAATATTTAACACTTCCAAACTTTTTGAAACAAATAAAATATTTTTTACAGTGCTAAACATTCGTTTAAACAAATTAAATTGCCTAAACATTTTTAGATATGAAAGTAATAATCTCGAAGATTTTCATTAAAATAAATGTCTGTTGAGTCACCGTCTATCGCCGAAAAAAAAATTCCAAGACGTCTGATTGTAAACATTCTAAAACTGCACTTGGCGATTGACAAAGTGGGCCTTTTGAGACCCCAGGCAACGGCTTCAGACGCTCTGCAGATAACCAGTTCACAACGCTGCAATTTTCTCTGCAACATTCTAAAACCGTTTTGTCTCGTTGCGAATCATTGATCTGAACTGGCCTTAACGTTACTATTATTTACATTGCCACCAAGTTCATCAATATATTATAATGATCGGAATAAAGCCGTCTTTACACAGAGCATTAACCCCGGGGTATAGGTGGAGCAGAGCCGGGTCTGATTTCTGTGTAAAGATGTCAAACCGGAGAAAACTAAATAAAAGAATACGGCAGTATGGATTATCGTTGTTGTTCTTTTATTACGCTTCCTCATATGTTCCTTCAGCCTTGATGCCCTTTTTTGGTCACCTTTGTTTTTGTTTTATGCTTCTTGTTCTGATTGCTAATTTAACACCCAGCTCAGCTTTATTCGCGGACAGTTCAGCTAGCAAAACCAGAAACACCAGGGATAACAGCAAGGCAGTTGTTTCAAAAATATCACAACAATTCATGAGAGAGACTATGTTTATTGTGCATGAGATACATAATTGCACCAGCCACAGCGAATCCAGGGATTCTTCTCTGCAGTGTAAACATGTTCATACCGGGAAATCAATCAATCAGACCTTATTTGTATAGCACTTTTCATACAAGTTAAATGTAACACAAAGTGCTTCTCACAATACAACAACCCCCCCCGATTCCATACTCAAAGCAATGATTTTTTAAATTTATAAAACTGAGGAACTAAGGAAACGCTGTCATAAAAACAGATAAATGAATAAAGCTCAATTAAAATCCAGACTAAAAAATAAGTAAATAAATGAATAAATAAAAACAGATAAATGAATAAAACTCTTGAAAGCCAGACTAAAAAGGTAGGTCTTGAGTTTACTTTTAAAAATATCAACATTCTCTGCTGCCCTCAGGCCTTCAGGAAGGCTGTTCCAGAGGCGTGGACCATAGTAATAAAAGGATGCCTCACCGTGGGTTTTTGTTCTGACTTTAGGGATGATTAAAAGGCCACTACCAGAAGACCTGAGGGTTCTAGAGGGTTGGAAGCTATCGTAATCTGATAAATAGATAGGACCAAGCCCATTAAGAGCTGTATAAACCAGTAAAAGGACCTTAAAATCAATTCTGAAACAAACTGGTAGCCAGTGCAGAGACTTTTAAAATTGGTGTAATGTGTGCTTGCTCTCTGGTCCTAGTCAACACACGTGAAGCTGAGTTTTGCAGTACTTGCAATTGAACTAAATTCTTTTTAGGGAAGACCAGAAAGTAGAGCATTACAGTAGTCAATCCTGCAGGTAATGAAGGCGTGCATTAATGTCTCTGTGTTGGCTCGAGAGAGAAATGGTCGCACTCTGGCAATGTTCTTAAGATGGTAGAATGCATTCTTAGTTATGTTTCTAATGTGAGGTACAAAACTAAGATTTGAATCCAATATAACTCCTAGGTTTTTTACTTGTTGACAGGGGTGTAATGCCAGTGCTTGCAGTTTCACATTGAGTTTGTCTGAGCTTCAGTACCAATAGCCAAGACTTCAGTTTTGTCCTGGTTGAGCTGTAGAAAATTCTCTGCCATCCATAACTTGATATCTAAAATGCAGTTAAAAAGGGCATCTATTGGCCCTTAGTCATCAGGAGACACGGCAATGTAAAGCTGTGTGTCATTAGCATAGCTATGGAAATGTATGCTGTGCCTCCTGATGACGCTTCCAAGTGGCAGCATGTAAAGGTTAAAAAGTGTAGGACCTAAAATTAAACCTTGAGGAACACCACAGTTCATTTTATAGCTGTTAGATGAACATTCATCCTTGCTTACAAAAAATTCTCTACCGTTAAGATAAGATTTGAACCAGTTAAAAACAGTACTAGAGAGGCCAATCAGACTGTGAAGTCTACCTAAACGAATTGAGTGATCTATTGTATCAAGGGCAGCGCTTAAGTCAAGTAGTACTAATATAGAAATTTTTTTCATATCCATATTGGACTTGAGGTTGTTTACAACCTTGACTAGTGCTGTCTCAGTGCTATGATTGGCCTGAAAACCAGACTGGTATTTTTCTAAAATATTGTAGGAGTTCATTAAAAACAAGCTTCTCTAAAATTTTACTTAAAAATGAAAGATTTGATACTGGTCTGTAGTTATTAAGGAGTGAGGCATCTAAATTGTTTCGCTTCAGGAGAGGTTTAACAATGGCGGTCTTTAGAGTAGTAGGGAAGACAAAAGGTGGATAAAGAACTGTGGAAATTGATCATCACTAATTCTACCCAAGGTCTGCTACAGCATTTTAACCCGGCTTGGCATTGTAAAAACAGCTTAAGTTAGCCTAATGTTAGACAATTAATGAATATGTACATAATGTTACTTTTATAACAACCATTTTTTATTCAGTAAATAGTAAGTGTTATAGTTACTTTTTTATTATTTTTTTTTATTGTAGCAAGAATAATGAAATGCATCAATCAGGAAATATGAAGTCCATCAGTGACAGCAATATAACATCTTCAGAATGCATACACAAAAATATGAAAATATAAATATCGTGGTACAATTTGCAATGAAGGGAAAGTGAAAGAGAGAGATAGAGAGAGATATAGCGTATAAATAGCCTAAAATTAGGGCTTTTCTTTTTCAAACAGTTCTTCATAGCGGGTTAGTTACATATCACTTTTTTTGTTTTCTATTAATTTCAAAGATTTTAAGAGAGAATCAACTTTCAAAAGAAAAGGTTGTAATTTGGGAGTGGAGTTTGAAAATTTCTGTTTATGTATATAAAACTTTGCTAAAAGGATAAAAAATTTACATTGTATTCCAGATTCTTATCTCTCTTGTTATCATAATATAAAATAATGTCTTTAAGGACAAACCTATATTTTGTATTAGTTAGCTCAAAGATGTTGGAAGCCAGCTCTTTCCAGAAATCATTCACTTTTACAGTCAAAAAACAAATGGGGGAGAGTTTCTTTGTTCTGCTCACAAAAAACACAGACATTCTCTGTCTACATGTTTTGAAATAACAGAGTTCACAGGGTAAATCTTGTGCAAGACTTTAAAATGAACTTCTCTAACTTTGTTTGCAATGCAATATTTGAATGGTGTCAACCATGCCACTTTCCAGTTTATGTCCATAATTTGTGACCTCCAGTAAAATTTTCCCCTGGGAGTAATTTAGATTTTTCCTTGGAATATATCACGTATATGCGTATTTGTACATTTCTTATCTAATAAATCGATTCTGTCTAAAACCAGTCTAGGATGTATAATTTTATTTTCCCCAAAACTCAAATGGCTCTTAACAAGTTGGATCAATCCATTTGGGATGGCTTTAATTAACGGGTTAAACTCTTTGAAAGAGACAGGGAAACTGTGTACAGTCATTAACTGCTCATATAACAGCAAATCACCATTCTTATCAAAAACGTCAAAAATATGAATAATGTTTCTTTGATACCATTTGGGAAAAAATAATGATTTATTTCTAACACATATATATGTCTGTGTTATTCCATAATAAGGTCTTGTGGGGTGAAAAATTGTGGACATAACAGATTTTCCAAGCCAAAAGTGCCTGCTGGTGGAATTTTGATAGTTTTCTGGGTAATCTAGTCGGTGAGTAGTTACATAATAATAGAAAATGAAGGCCTCCAATTTTGTTAAAAATGTGGCTCGGTATAAAATACCTAATTGAATCAGTAATGAAGCATTTTTTAAACCAGTTTACTTTGTATGTATTAATAATGTCATTAAAATCAAGGATTTCTAGACCGCCCTCTGCTTTTCTAGTAAGTGTTATAGTTACAGTGGCCCAGGTGCCAACTGACTGACGTCACATAGGCGACACTGTTTGGAAGTTGGGAAGTGAGGTCCAAAAACACACCTGCAATTACCGCCTCTCGCCATTGGTACCGCCAAAGAGAACGAAACTGAAATCTTCGAGATTGTAACTTTAAATAGGAAATGAAACAATAGGCCCATAGCATATTTAAGTAGTGACAGTGTTAATAAATGAAACAAAATAAAACTGATCGACATTGCCCGTTAAAAGAGATGAAAACGTGCTTTCAATTAGCGACAGTCAAATTAAATCAAATTAATATTTTGGTCAAACCGACGGTTTTTTGTTTTCAAAAAGACAGCATAAGTAGAATAGAATGAACCCTTTATTAACACTCACGGGCGCGGGAGAGATTTTTGAAGCGGGAGGGACCAAACTGTGAGCAAAAGAAAGGTCTCAACTTTTAAGTTTATACAACTACCCCGATCTGGAGGGATGGATAGGGGTCCCTATAACCGGCCCAGCCCATGTAATCCCCCCCCCCCCCCCCCCCCCCCCCCCCCCCCCCCCCCCCATCTGCACCCCTGTCAACACTTATTTCTTTAAACAGAACAAAGATTTAAAATTTCAAAACGTTTTGGATTAAATCAAATAAGTAAAATGTTTGTTTTTACAGTGCTAAACAAAGTAGGCTATGTTAAAACGAAATAAAACAGACTGTTATGGATGGTATTACAGTAAAGCTACATAGTCTCCCAGCCTGCTGTGGGGTGTGCTTGTTATTTGCCCTCCTGCCCCCGTTGCCTCCGCTAAAGCTCATCAACTAACGTGGTGTTCGGTCTCGTCTTCATAACACTACGAACTCAAACATGGTGTCAGAAGTGGACCTGTGATTCGGCGATTTAGCATCTACGTAGATTTAGAGCTCTCAAGTGAGTTTTGCAAGTTCTTTGTTTGCTAAAGCTAGCTATACTGTAGCAGCAGCAGTGCATCGGCATGGCCGTGACCATACCCCCTTCCAGCTCCGATTAAGCTCAGTGGCAATCTGAGTGCAAATTGGGAAATCTCCCGGGCAGAATATGAAGACCATGCTTTAGCGACAGGGCTAGTGGGCAAACCCGAGGAGGTCCAGGCGACGACTCCGAGGAGTGTTATGGGAGCGGAATGTCGACGTGTCTACAAACACAACTTGAATCTGAGCAATGAGGAACAAGCGGACGTGACCGTCATACTATGGAATGGTACTTTAAACCAGCTAAAAATGTGATTTATGAGCGCTACGTTTCTGGCTGTTGCAAACAGGAGGGAGGTGAGACAATTGACTGTTTTGTGACTCGACTCAGGGAGAAAGCTGCTACATGTGAATATGGAGCTTTGTCCCCTACAGTCTTTAATGTCAATCCCATGGTCTCAAAGGAATCGAGTAGCATTCTAGCAAGTTCTTCCCCCGTTTTCTTTGAAAAATCCTTAAAATCAATAAAACGCTCTTTTATTTCCCACTGACTAGCAGTGTCAGGTCTATGGACATATCTCACCCACCTGTGTCTTGTTATCCCCTCCTTTTCTGGTTTGATTGTTCTTTGAATTCACCTGTGTCTTGTTACCCTTGTCTATTTAAGTTCTTTGTTTCCCTGACTCGGGTGCTGGTTCCTTGCGTTTCATTTCTGTTAATGTATGTATCTGCCTGCTTTTGTTCTGCTTGTGTGTGTTCCGCCCAGAGACTGTAAACAATATGGACAACGCTACTGTGACGTCACCCATTGCCTCTCCGTGGGTCTGTAAAACACGTTTTGAAGCTCAATGGCGGGCGCGGCCATGTTCTCGATTTGGAGCCAAAACCATAGAGTTAAGCGGTCTTGTGATTTTTACAATGTGATTGACAGTCCGGTGCGGAAAAGCCCATCAACCTGAACGAACGATTGCAGAACGAACTTGAGGCTAGCTGACTGTCTGCCGTTATGTTTTAAAATATATGATCAAATGTTTACGGAGTTTAATTTCCATCCGTGACTGTACTGTGTCATGTAATCACGGTATATGTATGACATTAATAATCCAATTATGTTCAGTTATCTTCAATTTATGTTTCTCGGCAAAACGAATATGCTTAGCTAGCATATCAGCTTGCCAGTGAGCTAAGTAAGCTATCCGTGGTTAGCTCACGCATTAGCAATATGAACTACAGGGGAACTACAAACGACGACTGAAGACCCACCTCTTCAGGCTGCACCTCTCCCCATCCCTCCCTTCCCCCCTGTAAATGACTAAACTTAGGGTTGTAACTAGGCAGCTGTTTCATAGGTGACTTAGGCGCATCAACTGTCTTAACGACTACTTGCATTTTTATTTATTTTTATTTTTCCATAGATTGCGTTGTTGCTGTTCTCGTTGTTAGTGTTAATCAGTTTAACCTTCAGGGTCCAAGTTGAACTATGCGGTTGTTCCTTGCACTTGGACCGGTACTTCTCTCTAGGGGTTTCGTCATACTTGTTCCTGGTTATGGTTATACACTTTGTTGTACGTTTGTTGAGCGTCTGCCAAATGCCTGTAATGTAATGTAATGTAATGGAAGAACATCGACTGCACTGATGGTCAATCAATCAGAGATGTGTAGACTACTGGTGATTTGACTAGGCTAATTTTCATATAACTGTCTGGTAGACCTGCTGTTAACCAACAAGCAAGTTATCGTCGTAGGTTTTCGCCACAGTCAGTTAATGAGCCATTAACTGCTACTACTCCATTGCCGTTTGCGGTGTTTACTTGCTGGGTGACGCTAGCTGACCGATCGTTCGCAAGTCACTTTTTACCGAATAAAAATTAACACTGTCAGCGGTGATTAACAAATCTATCAAGTATTTTAATAACTGATCTACAGGCGTGTAAATATGACAACGCACTTCGAAGAGCAAGTTTTCCACCTGTTGCATAAAGACAAAAATAATGTACATTGAATTTCTAATGATTATTTTCTTGCTAGCTTCTAGCTTTGTCACATTCGTGCAGCATAGCCCAGGTAGACATTTACGGAATGTACACGACTGACAAGCCGTCAAATACGTTTGACAGATGGAATATTTGCCGGTTAGGGTTAGCTAGCTAGTCAAATGGCTTGGTAGCCGAAGTTGCGAACTGTTTTAGCATAGGCTACTGGACTACCACATATAGCAAATAAGCGTTAGCTGATTACGCTTTCTGCCAACTAATTATTTGGTTAAGTGGGCTAAAGGAAATAGTAAAAATGACTCGGCTACCGCAAAACTTCAGAGGAGGATTATTTTATGGTCGTCTAGTGCAGCTGTAAATAGCACACGCTATAATGAAACCACTACAAAATGGGATGCCTGCATTTTCTGACTTCGCACAGGTGGACCGTGGTCGGAGCCGCAATGTCAAGGCCAAGAGACGCCACCTCCCACCCCAGTGACCACAGATTGTAGCCCCTACTGTAGCTCAGTCCTCCGCAGTAATCCGGAAGTGACGCAAGCTGTACCTCATTGGTCCAGAACAAATATTGGCACTGTGCCCAAATGATGCAATAAATCATTTAATCGACCTATGGACAGTCATAAGACGAATAAAATACACCTATTATGACTATTTGTTCTTGTGAGAAAAAATTATTGACTTTGTATTTTGATCGCATTTGTACCGTAGACTTACATGGAAACCGGATATGAAAACACCTATACTGGAGCCATCCGTAGTGGCGCTAGTGAGCAACCAGGAACTACAACACCAGGAAATGAGCTTCAAAACCGAATTCTGGTTTTGGCCGCTTGGTTCCGCCCTGCTTGTGTTCTGTCCTGCCTGTGTTCCGCCCTGCTTGTGTTCTGTCCTGCCTGTGTTCCGCCCTGCTTGTGTTCCGTCCTGCCTGTGTTCCGCCCTGCTTGTTCCGTCCTGCCTGTGTTCCGCCCTGCTTGTGGTCTGTCCTGCCTGTGTTCCGCCCTGCTTGTGTTCCGTCCTGCCTGTGTTCTGTTCTGTGTTTTTTTTTTTAGTTCTTAAGTATTCTTTTGAGTTTATTCACCCCTTTGGAGTTTCGTTAGTTTCTCCCACTCTGCGTTAAAAAAAAAAAAAATAATAAATAAATACATTTCTTTCAGAAAAATGACATCCTGCTATTGAAATTGTGTGAATTGTGGCAATGCTTGTACCCGAGAAGGGGGAGCTTTGCCAGTACCACCACCGCATCGTTGCGGCCGATATCGTTAAACACCCGCGCCAGGTGACCGACGGTCCAGTCTGGGAACTTGGTGGTGACCGCCTCCAGCACGGCCTTCAGAGGGCTCTTGGTGTCCCTCATGGAGTAGGCGTAGTTGATCCACGTGGCGGAGAAAGAGCAGTGCGTTGCCACGTGGCGCGTTGTCTTGGCAACAGAGCTGTCCGGGTCCAGCAGCATGACGAGCTCCTCGAGGACGTCCAGGTTATCCAGCACTGACTGCAGCGGAGCCTCCTGTATGCGGACAGCTGGCGATAAAGGGTGGTGGGGAAGTTCACACTTGATTTAGCGTCATTAAAAAAATCACTTAAAACATTTAAATTTTTATTTTATTTTTTTTTTTTTTTAAGGATGAAGGCTGTTGCATGCAGGTCAGAACAACACTCTGATAAATTATCAATGAGGATCTGCCTCTATCTCTCCAGATAAAATTCATGTGGTTTTATTATCTGTCAAATGGTAGAAATAGTTTTTCTTCCGTGAAGTATGATCAAATAAATTCAAGCCATATTTTTTTTTTTATCTGTGTACAATACAATACTGCATCACATTACTGGTTGATGAAATTCTATGGAGAGAAGATTACATTTAACAAATATACATTGTTACTCTTTGCATTTTAGGCAATATTATAATTTTTCATTTATTTCAATTTGTTCTAATTCAAACCTACTTTCCTACTTTTCTGAGGTTAAATTATTGGGCATTGTAATGAAGTGTAGAGCCTGTTTAATGCAAACACTCCTGGTCACTTGCAACTTACCTAAAAGCTCATCCACATTCTTGTCCTTGTATGGTGGTAAAAAGCTCACATTTTTCTTGACTGTGGGACAGGGAAGGACATGAAGTCATGTGAGCATTGATTAAGGCACATTCCACAATAGCCCTAAAATATGCCAATGCAGCAGTGAAAACGCTACTCACTGAATAATAAAATAAATAAAATTATACCATGTCAATCTACTGTCAATATCTGGGACTAAATATAGAATAAATATACAACATTACCATTGGTTTTATGCATAGAGATGTCCTTTTCGAAAATTAGTGGTCATACATCGGCTTGGACAATCCGTTTGTGAAATATATGGTCATTTGTGATGAATGGGTACCTTCCAAAATAGCTGTGCATAATACCACACATTGTTTACATTGTTGTCGCCCTTTGTAGTACAATATGGCTTGGCTGACAATTAATCGATCCAAAAGGTGACAGAATAAGCTTTCTAACAATGTATAACATGTCTAATTTTACTTTTGGAATAGCGTAACCGAATGTTTGCTCTCATCATCGCCTCCTTATGCATTCACTCTGTGGTAGCAGTAAAAGACGCTGCACCTGGCGAAACTTTATTGATGAGTTTCCACATTTCTTGGAAAGTATGATTATTCTTGAGAACTTCTGAACATGGGGTGTGGGGGGGGGGGTTCGCTTGGAAAAATCCTTCTTACATTACATTAATGTACAGTTGCCATTCCGTTTAAAATGAATACTGCTAGTTCCGCGATAGGGGATGAATAACGTAATTGCGAAAATAACGTTGTTTACCTCAGATAAACATTGGATCGTGTGGCCCCCCCTCATGGTCGTGTGCCCCCCCCCCCAGCGGTTGTGGCCCTAAACAACTGCATAGACCGTTTATGAATTCTCATCCTCAAGATGAATTCACCATTACCAGAGCAGACAGGCAGCCTCAGCAGAGTATCGCTACTAAACACTGGGCGTCTGTTAGATGTCCTCCAGACAACTGACAGACACCCACGCGGTCTCCCCCTAAAGAACCACGAAAGAACCATTCCACTCATATCGGTGCAATTGCATCACACCCCAAACTTGCCCTTCATTTAAACGGATCTTCAAAGAATTGAGGAAATATTGGGTAGCATTGCTTTGGAATACATCTTCTGTAATTTCAGTGAGGCAAGATAGCCTATATTGTTTGTAGTACAGTAACTTGGCGTCATTTTGATATCAATACTTTTAATCGCAGGCCTGGATTTTGGCAGTCTGAATGAATAAGTTATAGACGGTGTGAGTTGTATGTGTGAGTAACTTGGCATTTTTGTACGTTGAAAATGTGTTTTTGATGAGATATCATTTCTTTTTGCAAAGCGTTTTATTATGAGAGTGAGAAATGCGAAGTGACCCTGTAAGAAACGGTTGTGGATTATGGTTATCCTTGTGTGAATTTGTACAGTCTGATGAGGGTGTACCGTTTGGCAGTTTTGGTGCGGTGGCGTAAGTGTAAACGGATCAGAAACGCAGGTGAAATATGGCCAGTGTATGTACTCACGGATTTGACGGCCATCCAACGAGCCTTGATTGACAAAAGAATCAGCAAGCCCGTAGAATTAGAGCTCCCTAGGTCGCAACTTGTGTAGCCTTCTGCCCTGCTCCGTTGTCTGTCATTTCGTGGAGATGCACTTTTAGCGTTTGTAAGGTTTATAAGGCATTTTGATAGGCTTATCTGCAGGTGGGAATCCTCTTCGCTGTTTTGCTAAGCTAGAACCGGAAAACTTGATAGTGGAGAATAGGAGCAGACGCATATGTCCCAGCAAGCCTTGCATATGAGAAAATAACAACGGTGTGAGAGAAATTAGCCATACCTGCCATCCCAATTTCCAGCGGAATTACTGAGCTGGTGAATGGCACAGCTGATGAATCACACATGACAGTAATACTGTTGGTTTTCTACTTGATGGTTGGTTGTTTAACGCCTCCGATTGGCCAGAGATTTAACTCACCTGACGTCCCAGGGCCGTGTCTGAGTATCCCTGCTACACAGCCTTCATCAAATCAAAACTATACCAGAGGTGACCGCGACCAGGAGTTTCACTGTGATGACAGACGACTTACCGTAACGTCACCCAGAGAGGAAGGATTCCAGTCAGCATTGTAATATAATGCCTGATGTTGATGAGTTGTGACGAATATTATATATCTTTTTAAATATTTCTAAATATTAAAAAAATATATTTTAAATGTTTTAAAGGTTAATAATAATAATAATAATAAATAATAATTGTAAGCCCCGCCCCATCACTCATGGCCTGTGGCTAACTGTGCACCTGTAGTCTGCCTGTGCAGCCGTCAGACACCGCGGCAGCATGAACGCAGCGCTCAGACTTCACGGTGGAAAAGCGGAATTCGGAGTGGCTGAGCTCTGCTGTGTGGAATGAGGGTATTACAGTGATGGAGCAAATCTGTGGTTGTGATTGGGCACTCTAGATCAAAGAAAATATTTGTTGCAAATGTTTTTTTTTTTTTTTTTTTGCATTCCTAAATGGTATGTCTCAGAGACATGCTTCCGTTTAAACAGCTCTAAATTCCAAATGTAATAATGTAATAAAGCATAGCTCTATGTCTAGGGGCGACATCGCTCAGGAGGTAAGACCGATTGTCTGGCAGTCGGAGGGTTGCCGGTTCAAACCCCGCCCTGGGTGTGTCGAAGTGTCCTTGAGCAAGACACCACCCCCTAACCCCTCAACTGCTCTGGCGAATGAGAGGCATCAATTGTAAAGCGCTTTGGATAAAAGCGCTATATAAATGCAGTCCATTTACCATTTACCATAAAGCAAGCCAATGCTGCAGGCTGCAAACCATCAGCTTCTTTTCTGATTTTTTTTTTTTTTTTTTTTTTCCAAAACTCGAAAATCCTCTGAAGCTGGAGATCTTGTTGACACGAAGACAAGGAATTAGTGCTAAAAATCAGGGGTGTCCAATCTTATCCAAAAAAAAAAGTGTTTGTGCAGGTTTTTGTTTTAGCCCTGCACTACGTCGCTTGATTCAACCAATTAATCAATTGATCATGGTCTTCAATCGTCACCTTGATAAGTAGAATCAGGTGTCCTATTGCTGGGCTAAACCAAAAACCTGCACCCACTGGACATTTTCGGATAAGATTGGGCACCCCTTGCTTAAAGTAATTAATGACTGCCTGTTAATAACAAAAAAGTGTTCAAATTCATCATAAACTTTGAAACCAAGTGCTGAAAACGGACATTTCAGACAGCTGCCCCCTGACGCATGGTGGCAGCCACTGCCACGAAACATGACCCCATGGCCGCACACACCTTCAGTCGGGTCCCCTCCTCTGCGACACTTTGCTTTCTTGAGTATCAAAACGAGTAAAAGGAGCAGGACGGGAAACAGCAGCACAACAGCAATCCCTGAAAGCAGACATGAGATCAGAAGAGTCCTCCTCACCCTTATCTGACACAGAAATTCAGGGATTAACTCATTACATGCTCCCATTCCACAATTACCATAATATACCGTAATGTTGAGAACAGGCCATCCAGTCCAATAATGCTTGCCATTTTACTGACAAAATTGTATCTAGTGTTCTGGTTACCTGCAAGCTAGATAGCATCTAAATACCAGGACCCCTACAAACACAGTGCATCACAAGTTGTGCATACCATCAATTAAACAATATAAAGCAGAAAAATCAATCCATAATAATTAAGCGTGCGGACAATCAAGTCCAAGCAAGACTAAATTGTGAGGACTGTTATGTCCTGGACATACAACTAGGCTGTCTGTGTGTGTTTAAATCTGCTAATTGAGAGGCACCTGTGGGGGAGGCACCTGAGTGCTTAAAAGCCCCTCCTCTGCCTCTCACGCTATCTCTCAGCCAGCAGACACTGCACAGAGAGAGCGAGAGAGAGAGAGAGAGAGGGGCGAGAGAGGGAGGGGCTTGTTTGTGCATTTCCATTTTGAAAAAGCTTCCAGGTTCCTTGGTCTCTCTCAGGAATCCTTTGGGGATTCCTGGGGAAACTTACATCCGTAGGTGAACGATGCGGATGATAGGGAGGATGTGGATGATGTGGATGATGGGGAGGATGTGGACGATGTGGACTCCAGGTAGAACTCCTGGCAAACAAACAAAAACGAATAAAAACTACACCCATTTCTACTATGACTATATAACGAGTGCTGCCTCCTCCCATATTCAAAAGCCATTTTATTTATGTATTTCTTTAAAACGTTTAGTTGGGACAGCACGTAAAACCTGTCAACGTGGCCTTATTTTAATGCTCTGAAGGTAAAAAGTGAACCTGTAATGATGGAGGAGATACTATGGAGTATGTGCTGTACGTATACGCACTGGTACTTACTGTTGGGATTACCACTGTGGGAGTTATTGTCTAGGGGGGAAAAAGATGCGCAACGTTACCGTCTGCATGGCTGAGCGAAGATTACGTGTTTCTCTGCATGTTGTCATGAATGTAATTTCGAATTTACCTTGGTTTCAGGTCTCTGGCACTCCTTGTGAATGATCACTCCCCTACAGAGAATGAGCAAGACAGATCAGGTACGGGTGACCTCATGGCTTCCTTCCAAGGCCTTGTTTACACTCATATCCGATACGGCTAACAAAACCAGATTCATGCATACCAGATGTACATCTTAGTGTGCAAATCCAATTTCGTTTGCTTGGATTGCGATTGCTATTCATCTAGTTGTTGCAACCAGCTCAAAACTGGGCGTCTTGCGACTCATGCAGCCTTATTATGGGATGTTATTTATCAATAAAATGTTGGTGACAGGAGAAGATGCCCACAGTTCACATTCAGTTTCAACCTCGGCAGAATCAGACCCTAACAACCCCTAGATGCAATTCAGATCAGACGCTGCCAAATCCAACCAATCATATCCAATGACTTGGTTGTACGCCACAATCATAAAAATGCGACACACATGGGATTTTAATTGCATAGAAATAAATGTGGAAATGGCAACAAAGTGACAAACACTCGCCTAAAATATGACAGAATGTTAAAGACGGCCTCTAAAGGACAGCGGTGGACGAAGTACACAAATCCTGTACTTGAGTGAAAGTACAGATACCCTTGCTAAATATTACTCCACTAAAAGTAGAAGCCTTCAATTTAAATTTCTACTTGAGTCAAAGTACAAAAGTACCTGCTTTTAAAAATGCTTAAGTATCAAAAGTAAAAAGTACTATTATTTATTATGGTTATGTTTGTCAGGGGCTGCTGACATGACAAACAGTTTAAAAATACAGTAGGCAAACTAAATTGTTCACCTCCCAACATACTGTATGTAAGAGTGAAAACTATGGTATAAATACAAATTCACAGTTTAATTAAAAAAATGGAACAAAGGCACCATCAATTCAAATATTTCACTACCAAATATCAAAATACACTGAGGTTTCCTGGCGACATAGCCACCAGAAAGGATATAGCACCGGCCACGGGTCATAGTTTAATGCGGAAGTGAATGCGATAAAAACGCTATTCCAAATGCAAAATCACATATGAAAATGATGTCAGCTAGGTATATAAACAAACATATGTCTTATGCATACCCAGAAGTCCTCAATGATAATGGTATCTCCCAAGAAATTACGAAAAAACGTTGACAACGTTTCGTCAGGTGCAGCGTCTTTGACTGCTAACCTTTCATACCGCATCGAAAACGCCTCTCCCGGGGTATACATCAAAGTAACGAGTGACAGGCAGATATCGCACAAAAGTAGTGGAGTAAAAAGTAAGATATTTTGTTTGAAATGTAGTGGAGTGAAAGTAAAAAGTCTCCCAAAATGGAAACGCTTGAGTGAAGTACAGACACTTGAAAAAGGTACTTAAGTACAGTAATGAAGTACATGTACTTTGTTACTGTCCACCCCTGCTAAAGGACAAAAGGTTTTTTGCGGTTTCCCTGCCTGATAAGGGGTCTCACCAGGACTGATGGCTGAGCCCTTGTAGTCCCAGGTGTGAATTTACATTACACAGGCATTTAGCAGACACTGATCCAGACACTCTAATCCGGAGTGACTTACACAACTTTTTATTTTACATTTACAGCTGGATATATGCTGAAGCAATGCAGTTTAAGAAGCCATAGAGTGGTGGGACATACAAGCCCGTGTAAACGAAAGGCACTCACTTTTCACAGCAGCGTGTGTCCATGGTAGTACTGCACGATGCCAGTGTTGGTTGGCCTGGGGGGCACAGTGTGCATTTTCTGCATGTCAGGAAACTCCCATCATTGAATGTGCCTTCTTCGCATGGTTCATGCATTGGAGCGGGTTGCCCACCATCGTCTTGCCTGCCGCAGTTTGGGGCAAACTGGTGCCCTGAAAACGATCAGGGAATAATGGGAGAGAACAGTCACGAAGACACACACATTTATGTAAATAAATGACATAGTAAAGTGGGAATATTATTTGCTGTACGTTGTAGGGTCGCTATTGTAGCAATTGTATTGCTACAATAGCTATTGTATTGATGGGACACATATTGATGTGGACCCAGAAGCGGAAGGTTGTTGTTGTAATGACGTACGTGGCTGAATACACGTTGCTCAGTAAAGTTCAGTTAAACATTCAGTCTGTGTGAATTTGTTAAAACACAGAGCATATTGAAACATGGTGGCAGCAATACCCAAACAAACCTGGACCTCATCGATGTAGAGAAGAAAACATCCCAGTCGTAAAACAAACAAAAAAAAGACCCGCGTTACAAATCAAGCGTTACGAAGGCACATGCTAGCTCCCGGGATGAGACACCGTGCGAAAGCTAGCCTACGAATACAGCAACGAAGTAGTGAGTACATATTCCGAACATTCCTTTCTTACGAAGCGTCACGTTAAAAAAAAACTAATTTGCTATGGAAAATGCACTGAAACCTCCAGGATAAATAGACTTTGATGATGGTAATTTAGCACTTTCCTGGAAAAGATGGAAAGAGGATTTCAACCTGTATATGGATCAGACAATGGGAGATAAGTCTGATGATGAGTGAAACTGTTGTATTACCTCATTGGTGAAAAAGGCAGGGAGATATGTGAGACACTGGGTGTCGGGAGTTCAGCAAATTATCTTTTTGTAGACAAAGTAATAACAACACTGGATGGATTTTGCGATCCAAAGAAAAATGAAACAATAGAGAATTTTTTCACACGTAGTCAGAGCCAAGATGAGAGTTTGGATAAATATCTCACTGAATTGAGGACTCTGGCAGCAACATGCAACTTTGGTGTAATCACAGACTCTCTTATCAGGGATAGGACTGTGTGTGGCACTTGGGACTCACACTTAAGGGAGCGCCTACTGAGAGAGACTGATCTCAGTTTGGACAAATGTGTACAGATAGGAAGAGCTGCAGAGCTGTCGAGACAGAGAGTGAAAGTCATAGAAGTACAGAGCTCTGCAACAATACATACAGTGACACGGAAAGAGAAACATAGAGGGAGAGGACACCCTCCCGAGGAACTGAGTATTTTACGATGCAGACACTGTGGACGACAACATGAGAGAAAAAAGGAAAAATGCCCTGCATTTGGACAAAAATGCAAAGCGTGTGAAAAAAACAATCACTTCCCTACTGTTTGCAAAAGTGCAGGAGCAAGCAGAAAAAACGCAGTCCTCGCAATGGAAAATGCAGAAGCTGAATCAGAGAGTGGCGACGAAGTGCTATGCATCGCGTGAGGCCCAACGTCCGAGAGCAACGACCCCAGTTCTACTGCAGCTGTTCACGCAGTCATGCGGGTCAACAAGAAATCTGTCAGATCTCAGTTAGATTGTGGTGCCACTAGCAGTGTGACTGCTGCAAACATCACAAAAGGCATACAGCTAGCTACAGCCCTGCAGTCGGGTATTACTGATGTATAAAAGACTACTCTGACGCCACTTGGTAAGTGCACACTCCAAGTGACAAATCCACGCAACAGAAAAAGGTACAAATTTGAGTTTATTGTAGTCAAGAAGAACGCGTACAGACCCATTCTAGGTTGCAAGGCCAGCCAGGAAATGGAATTGATTACAGTGCAGCACCACAATATCCTGGCTATCGATGAGACAAGATCCTGGACAGAAGAGCAGATAAAACAGGACTATGCAGACGTCTTCCATGGAGATGGAATCTTTTCTGGCAAACTGAAGCTGGAAGTAGATGAGCGTGTGGAGCCAGTGAAGCTACCAAAGAGAAGGGTTCCAGAGGCCCTCTACAACCCACTCAAAGAGGAGCTCACTAGCCTACAGAGTAGAGGAATCATAGTGCCTGTGGAAAAAAGCACAGACTGGGTCAGCAGCCTCATTGTAGTGCGGAAACCATCTTGGAAACTATGAGTGTGTATCGATCCAAAACCTCTCAACAAGGAGCCACTATCCACTACCCACAATCGAAGATGTACTACCAGACCTCAATAGAGCACGAGTGTTCTCTGTCTGCAATATCAAAAATGGATTCTGGCATGTGGAACTGGTGGAAGAGTCCAGCTTTCTCACCACATTCTCCACACCCAGGGGCCGCTGCAGGTGGCTGTGCATGCCAATGGGAATCAGTCCAGCCCCAGAGATCTTTCAGAGGAAGGACACAATTTAAAATAATAAAGAAAAATACAACCCTAACTTTTTTCCGGCACTTCTTGCACCTCCAAGATGTTCTAACTAGCCGAAATCATCGCAGATGACACCAATACGAACATCGTGTGTGATTGGTCAGAAATTCAAGGTGGGCGTGATTTATTTTGTTTTATTTCTGCAAGCTGATTCCCCATTGATTACAATAATTACATATATACATAATACAACATAATACAATAACACAACGTAGAGTAGAAAAAAAAACTTTTTTTTTTTTCAAAACTTTTTTTCTACTCCACATAGATCATAAACCATTGAATATGAAAATGACGCATTGAAATCGGTTGAGAAATGTAAACGTTATAGTGGTTATTATCCAGAAAAACCGCAGCTCCCCGTTTACTTGTATTTGTTTTCAGGCCAGTCTTGCCTGGTCCAATATGCCGGCGACGTTGACGTACGATCCAAAGGCCAATGCGGCGTCTATGTAATGACTTACGTGGCTGACTACTCGTTGCTCATTAAAGTTCCGTTAAACATTCAGTTTGTGTGAATTTGTTAAAACACAAAGCATATTGATACAGCTATAAAATATGTTCGCACCAGACGCGCTTTAAAATTATTATTTAAAAAAATTATGTTCAATGAGTTTGAAATGTTTTCGACGCTACTTTTGCCTGGCTGTTTTTTAGGTGTGTATGGAGCTGAAAATGATCACGTTTGGATACGCTCCGAAAAAACAAGCACACTACGTCACTGTCGTTCTTTTCTCTGCTGCTATGTATGAAAAGTGCTGTTATTTTTTACATGGTGTCACTAAAATGTACTATAATGCCATTTAATGCCGGTATCATGGAATTTTCCGTGCATTATGTGATCTGTGCTTTCCTGCCTTTAACCAGTCTGCATTACGTGAGGTAACTATCAATTGTTTCATTCCCTGCTCAAAAACTATCCGACGAGTGATGCAGTTAATTATCACGAGAAAATTCAGCAAGCTCTCCACGATCCAAACTCAGATGAATAGTATGCTTTACTTACGAACTCTGGCAGCTGTGAATGACCTTTTTCATTTTGCAAAATGATTCATCCGTGCCCTTTATTACCTGATTGCCTTATTAGGGAATTATGCACTTATGTGGAAATTAAAGCGCGTCATTTTGCTGCTACTGTCGTTATCCCATATCTGGTAAAGTTCAACTACATCATGGTCCTGTACAAGCAGACTGCAAAAATTGAACTGGTCTTGGCTTTGTGCACGTTAACGTTAGAAATATTCTCCTTAAACTGGGTATGATTTGAAGTCCGGGTTGAAACGACGGATGGACATTCTGGTTTTATCTGAAACGTTGTTAAAGAAATTGGTACCTCACCAATTGATTACTGTTTATGCTTACAGTGGTTTATCTAAAGCCAAACAATGTGAATTGCTCGCTGTTCAGGTGAATATATCCAAGGATGCGCCCTTTACTGTCATTGGCGGTTATAGACCACCATTCGGCCATTAGAGAGACCATCCTGCCTTCCTGATGTTAAACAAAATATTAATTATACCGAATTCATTCTCATGGGGGATCTAAAGCGGGACTGGTCCTCATCGGTCTCAGATTGCTTTATATAATCGCGTGATCATTAAATCTCACATTTATTTACTTATTTATTAATACTCCTAATAGATTAAACTACAGAGATCAAACCCACACTTTAAGACCTCATTCTCACAATGTACTTCTTTGTCCAGTATTTTTCTGCATAAAATAACAATATTCGTGCAAGGAAAACTTTTTTTTTTTTTTTGCTTGTATACTTTAAATTACCGATTGTCATATAACATCGTTACCACTCGTGGTCAAGAAGAAAAACGTTTCGAATACAGTTTTACAGATGGCTCCGAGAAACAACAGAAGAAATGGCACAGACACAGTGCTTGCATTATTTGTGCCAGTACAGTAGGCAACCGTATAACGTACCTGCACGCTTATGAAAACTTGTTTCGCACGGTACACATCGCATCCATTGTTGGTTCCAATAAGTCGTCGGTTCCGTCCGACATTTTTTCGAGTACAACATCGTGTTAGCTTCAGTTCCTATCCCACCAAAGAGAGGCAGCAAGAAACAAATAATTTCAGGTCGCATGGAGTCGGTGTTGTAAACCTGCACTGGCGTTTAAATAACTTGCGGAAACTGGGGGGGCGGGGAGAAATTACCATACGCTGACTGTCCCGAAATTGTTGAGTTAGGTGTACAGCACAGCTAAGTGTATCTAAGCAAGGAGAGTATTGTGGTGGAAATTACCGTAAATTCCCCCGGTCGGTGAGAAGACTCCAACAGACTTACACACAATATTCAGTTCAGATACCTTTACCAGAAAACCTACAGGACGGTAGAGGAACAGGAGCAGGGTTGGTTACCACTGCTCTACACTGTGGGCACTCCAGCATCTATGGGCCCGCTACGGGATGGGACTCGGCCCAGCTGTTTCGCTGGAGTCCGTGGGGCAGCCCCACATGCCAAATGACAGCTGTGGCAGCCCCTATCAGGAAAGATTACAGAATGCCCCATCCATGTCATTAGTTAAAAGAAAGCTCAGGATTTTTCCAATGTCCTGGTCACTTTGCCTGTCACTCACCATAGTAGTGATCGTTAAGTGGAACTTTTTGAAGCAATGAGCAATGAGGCTGTCCTCTGAATTGTATCGGAGTGTGGCACAGTGGGTAAGGAACTGCGCTTGTAACCGAAAGGTCGTAGGTTCGATTCCCGGGTAGGGACACTGCTGTTGTACCCTTGAGCAAGGTACTTAACCTGCATTGCGTCAGTATATATCCAGCTGTATAAATGGATGCTATGTAAAAAAAAAAAAAAAAAAAGTTGTGTAAGTCGCTCTGGATAAGAGCGTATGCTAAATGCCTGTAATGTAATGTAATATCGAAAAGTGTTCGTTACTCAACGCTTTTAAACACTCTGCACGTTAGTGGCATCTGGCGGTTAAAAGGACGAAGTGCAACTATAGCCGCGTTTCCACCGCAGGAACTATACCCCGGAACTAGGAACCTTTTGAGGAACTCAGTGCGTTTCCACCGCAGGAACTAGGGTCTAAATTTAGTTCTGGGGGCTTTGTTTTACCCCCCAAAACGTTCCTGCTCGGGGGGTAGTACTTTCCGAAAGTACAGGAACCTTTTGGGTGGAGCTTGCAGCGCTGAACATTTCTGATTGGTCGAACATTTCTGAAGTACTCGTAGCATTTGTGTTGTATTTATTTTCCGCCATTACCCGCCATGTTTGAAAATATGCAGCGGCAAACCAATTTATTTTCATAATAACTTCAAATCAAACTTGTATGTTATGCGGCGCAGTAGCCTACTTTTGGTTATAACCTGTCAACGTCTTGGAATTATAACGTGTGCTTCTGTTCTTTTCTTGCTTTAGTATTCGTTTTATAAAATGCTAAGCATTCGTGCTGGACAGCATATTACGTAGGCTACCAAAACATTCAAACGGATTAATTCGGTTGCTGAATATTTTCTTCCGGATTTTCTTTGTTAGCCCGTTGTAATTGACTCAAAACGTTTGATACAGTTATGTGAGGTATGCGGTAGTTCTGCATAATTAACATTGGTGATACAGTACAAGCAAAATGGAAATCACCTTCCGCACTTTTTATCCGGGTAAAATAACAGGTTAATTCTAGTAATCTTCCCTTTAGCTTTTTCAGACTGCCGTAATTTTACTCAATTTTACTGCCATTTTTCAATTCCACGAAAAGACCAGGAAGACTATGGACTCATTTATGGTGCATGGTTCGCATCTGGAGGGCACACTTCGCTGCTCGGCTAGCAGTAACTTCGAAGGAAAGCAAACGGTGGCTGTACCAATTTACATTTTCACGCAAGTCCGAGTTTTCGTTCTATTCTTGTCATTTTGCGATTAGCCTATATGGAATTGACGACGAGAAAGTAATAAAACAGCAAATTGTTTACAACGTGTGCATGTTTTCTGCTGTTAATGAATGTGTTTGAGAGGATATATGAAAATCAATAAATACAAAAGTAACCATATATAGTCATTGTTGGTAACCCGTTGTATATAAGTGGAATAAACCCCTCCGGGCTGTCCCGGTTATTAGAAAATAATGTAGGCTACTTCGGTGGTAGTATGGGGTTACAGAAGAAATCATATGACAGATGGACCGACGACAACGTCAGTGGGCTAATTTGCCTAATCTTCGCGGTACTTTAGACCCCGGTGGAAACGCAGACAACCATTGGCTGAAGGAACCTTTTAGTTCCTGGTAAAGTAGTTCCTGGGACTGAAAGTTCCGGGTAATTTTGGTGGAAACGCGGCTTATTTAACGACCGTTTCAAACTACTGTTGTCAGCGGCCTTTTTCCTAACAGATGGTTTTTTATTTTTTTATATTAGATATAATGTACGCTTCTAAATCGCTAAAGCAATGCCATATCGATGTACTTTAATAAAAAAAATTTTAAAAAACAAACAAACAAAAAACACTTGCGATTCCTCTCCTATGTACTCGGTGGCTCCATTGCGCTGTCTCCCTATCTCCATGGCAACAAGCGCACGCAACTTTGAAACACGTTCACCAATCTGCGATAACGCAGTGTTTACATTCATCGGCTATCTAGTGTTATCGGATGTAGGTCTTCCATTACAGTGTGTTGCAAAACATCCGCGCGAATTTGAACTGAAATGCACTCGCATTTCCTAACAAACCGCCCGGCTCCAGATATTGTTTTTGGCACGGTTTCGAGACAAAAACGATATCTGGAGCCGGGCGGTTTGTTAGGAAATGCGAGTGCATGTCAGTTCAAATTCGCGCGGCTGTTTTGCAACACACTGTAATGGAAGACCTACGTCCGACAACACTAGAGATTAGATTAGATAGATCTAATCTATCAGGATTGCGCGCAAACTCTGGACCACAGTATAGGTGGCCTGTTGTCTGAGTGCCCATAACCTCTTCAGCGTTTTCACTGTGCCAGCGAGAGGATTATGTTGCTTCTTTTGAAGGATTTTAAACTTTGGCAAACTAGATGTTCGAAAGCAATAGACTTTCAATTGTGCCAAACAAACAAAAAAAACAAAACACTTTAACACAACACAGTGAGGATGCCACAGCCATAAGAATGAAGTTTAGATTGTGAGCATAGAAGTGTACAAAAAATGCTTTTTCTGAGAAGTTGCTTTTTGGAGGGAGCTGCCCCTCCCTTTCTTCATTGTTCCTCATTGTTCGACCAGTTACACTCCCCCTCATTTTCAACGTCACAAGGAAAAAAGTGTGAGTGGAACCCAGCTTGAATTTACCTGATCTCTTTCGTGTTTTCTTTGGGCTTGAGTTTTTTTTTTTTTTTTGCAGGGGCCTTCCCCAAACTGCTGGCGAAGAACAGAATCATCTAGAATGTGATTGTATGCTGTAGCATTAAGACTTGCATTTATTGGAAAAAAGAGGCCAAGCCTAAAGCAAGAAAAACAGCCCCAGGCCAAGGGCTTTCCAGATGATTTTGGTCATATACTGTAACTTTGGTTACAAGTACATAGGCCATGCGTGACGAATATGAGTGATTTCTAATGCAGTCCTCTGATTCACAACACAAGCTTTCCTGCTGAAGCCATAGATTATGTTAGAGCAGATGGTTTATTATAAACTTTAAGGAGATGATTTACTTTCTGGAATTTTATATGTGGTTTTAGATTTCCTGAATGTTTTCAGTTGGCAAAAACAGAAAACGGGCTTCACTCCCAAAATTTGTTTGAAGCTTTCAGAGTGCTGGACCAAAAAGCGTAAATCAATAAAGTTGGAAAAAAAGGGGCGACTGCACTTTGCATAATCTGATTTTATTTTTGTCAGGACGTCCCAGCACAGATGCGTTTCGGTGTGCAATGAAGAAGGCACTGCGCCAAAACACGTCTGTGCTGAGACGTCCTGACAAAACTTTAGCCATGCCAACCTCCTGTGCCACACAGCCACTACAACTCACCCAGAACTCTGCTGCCCGACTTGTCTTCACCCTTCCTGCATGCTCTTACGTGTCACTTCTCTGCTGAGGTCATTTCACTGGCTAGGTTCAAAATCCTACACTAAACAGCCTACACTGCAGCTAACAGGACAGCCCCTGCCTACCTACAGGACACGATCTGACCATACACACCTACCTACAGGACACGATCCAACCCTACACACCTACCTACAGGACACGATCCAACCCTACACACCTACCTACAGGACACGATCCAACCCTACACACCTACCTACAGGACACGATCCAACCCTACACACCTACCTACAGGACACGATCCAACCCTACACACCTACCTACAGGACACGATCCAACACTACACACCTACCTACAGGACACGATCCAACCCTACACACCTACCTACAGGACACGATCTGACCATACACACCTACCTACAGGACACGATCCAACCCTACACACCTACCTACAGGACACAATCTAACCATACACACCTACCTACAGGACACGATCCAACACTACACACCTACCTACAGGACACGATCCAACCCTACACACCTACCTACAGGACACGATCCAACCCTACACACCTACCTACAGGACACGATCCAACCCTACACACCTACCTACAGGACACGATCCAACACTACACACCTACCTACAGGACACGATCCAACCCTACACACCTACCTACAGGACACGATCTGACCATACACACCTACCTACAGGACACGATCCAACCCTACACACCTACCTACAGGACACAATCTAACCATACACACCTACCTACAGGACACGATCCAACACTACACACCTACCTACAGGACACGATCCAACCCTACACACCTACCTACAGGACACGATCCAACCCTACACACCTACCTACAGGACACGATCCAACACTACACACCTACCTACAGGACACGATCCAACCCTACACACCTACCTACAGGACACGATCTGACCATACACACCTACCTACAGGACACGATCCAACCCTACACACCTACCTACAGGACACGATCCAACACTACACACCTACCTACAGGACACGATTCAACACTACACACCTACCTACAGGACACGATTCAACACTACACACCTACCTACAGGACACGATCTGACCATACACACCTACCTACAGGACACGATCCAACACTACACACCTACCTACAGGACACGATCCAACCCTACACACCTACCTACAGGACACGATCCAACACTACACACCTACCTACAGGACACGATTCAACACTACACACCTACCTACAGGACACGATTCAACACTACACACCTACCTACAGGACACGATCTGACCATACACACCTACCTACAGGACACGATCCAACACTACACACCTACCTACAGGACACGATCCAACCCTACACACCTACCTACAGGACACGATCCAACCCTACACACCTACCTACAGGACACGATCCAACACTACACACCTACCTACAGGACACGATCAAACACTACACACCTACCTACAGGACACGATTCAACACTACACACCTACCTACAGGACACGATCTGACCATACACACCTACCTACAGGACACGATCCAACACTACACACCTACCTACAGGACACGATCCAACCCTACACACCTACCTACAGGACACGATCCAACCATACACACCTACCTACAGGACACGATCCAACCCTACACACCTACCTACAGGACACGATCTGACCATACACACCTACCTACAGGACACGATTCAACCCTACACACCTACCTACAGGACACAATCCAACCCTACACACCTACCTACTGGACACGATCTGACCATACACACCTACCTACAGGACACGATCCAACCCTACACACCTACCTACAGGACACGATCCAACCCTACACACCTACCTACAGGACACGATCCAACACTACACACCTACCTACAGGACACGATCTGACCATACACACCTACCTACAGGACACGATCTGACCATACACACCTACCTACAGGACACGATTCAACACTACACACCTACCTACAGGACACGATCCAACCCTACACACCTACCTACAGGACACGATCCAACCCTACACACCTACCTACAGGACACGATCCAACCCTACACACCTACCTACAGGACACGATCCAACCCTACACACCAGCTCGACCACCAATCCACTCCTCTGCGGCAGGGTGACTTGCACTTCCTGTCATCTGGGTGACTGGCCATCTGTCAACAGCTTCTCCACCCCATATTGCGTGGTCTGACGCATTGCTTCAGAATGTGTCTTGACTAACTCTAACGCTACTCCTTCACAGGGTAACACCCAATCCCGGATCCTAAGTGATATGTCTTATATCACTTATATCTTGATCTTCTTGCACTTTTATGTTTCACTTGTATCTTCATCCAGAATTTTTTTTTGTGGCGCTTGTACTACCATCTTGGTGTTGTAGCTCTTTGTCATATCTCTTGTAATCATGCCTCACTTCTAATTTGACTTGCCGTAACTTTACTTAGCCTATGCTTACTGCGTGACCTGGCATCCATGGCTGATTCTGATACTCAATGAGAAACGTATCTTTTTGGACCTGTGTTTGTTGTTCTTCCAATGACCTTCTTGTCCTTCTGCTTGTTTAAAAGCGTCTGCCAACTAAATATAATGTAAAATCAAGGCCCGCGAGGCACTTGTGTGTCAGTGTTTGAAAAATGTTTCAAACTCATTGAACATGAAGAAAGGCACCTCCAGCTGTTAAAGCATGTCCGGTATGAGCTGAATGTTGTTTTGCGGTGGAAAGTTAAGGACAAATGGTGATTGAATATCGGCTGCAGTATCACATTATGCTCACGAACATGGCATCATCTCAGTTTGCACTATCAGCGATTTGGGAAAAATGTTCCGTAGTTTAGATATACTGACATTATGAATGAGGATATGTGTAACATAACTATAAAATGATTGTTCCATTAAAGTTACAAATGTTGCTGTGCAAAGTTGGTGTAGAGTAGATGATCTTACCTATTCCAAGCTGTATGATAGAAATTCTTTCCAGTGATCTGAGGCAGTACAAGTGAGATCTACAGTGAAAACTGGAAGCCGCGTCAAATAAAATTTTATTTTGTTCAAAGTTCTGCTATAAAACCTGGCACATCCAGAGAATTGCAAACATAAAGCCAATAAGTGCATTCCGCAAGCACGTTGTTTAATGTGTGATGACTAACAGAAACATCAAATGTTAGCAAATAAGACAATTAGTAAAGAAAAGGCGTGGTCAAAACTCTTTCATGTGTGCTTCAGTCTTCTCTGTGAATTTTAGACTCTTCATTTGCCTTTCAGACACGTATTCGTTATTCGTCCACGTCATTAAAACTTGTGTCCATGGGTAAATGCAGTTATACCAATGGGGTATTTTACTTGATCCATTAATTAATTAATTAATCAATCAATCAATTAATTAATTAATTAATTAAGCAAAACCAAAGTTAAGAACCATTTCCATGGTTACAGTGGCGTCATTCCACCTATGGTCAGGACCATTAACCCACACAATGTACACAGTAAAATATTTCAGTGTTAAATCAGCTCTTTCAGTGTATATATGGGCTCCATTGCCCTCATAAGTACTCTCTGTAAAAATTGAATTAACACTGTTTTTTTGTGACATTTTGCTGGGCTGCACATTTCGGTCAGGTCGTGGAACGGCAGTTTTGGATGACCGACCCAGTCCATCATCCGTTATTGCTTCGCTGAGTCGTTCGTAAAATTGAACGACAGCTTCTGCAAAAAAAAAAAAAAAAAAAAAAAAAACTGGCGACATAATAACGCGCGCTCCATTAAAACATGGAACCGCGGCACGCGCGCACAATAAAATCTCTAACTCAACTCTAACAGGGGACATATGAGTCCAGTGGAGTTGATTAAATACTGAACATGATGCTCTGCAGGCTCTGCCCAGTGAAATCATAGGGGGTTCCCCCCCCCCCATTAATTTACCCTATGACTCTTTGAGTTTTACGTGCTTCTCAAATGCAGATTGTCTGTGCTGTGATGTTATAGGAAGCATTAAAAGTTAACCCCCCCCCAGAAGCTCACTTCATTGTGTGAACAAAAAAGAAAGATGATATCTGAGAGAACCCTCTTAGATTTTCTCATCACCCCTTTAACACATAAGAGACAAATGTCTTACTATTTTAGATTTGATCAGTTACTCCAACCTAATTGCAACACATTAAATCTTAAATATAATATTAAATTTTCTATGAAAAGCTCTTTTTTTGCTACTGACAATAAAGCAGATATTTAAAATATTTGATTTTAAAAAAATACAACTTTTTTTTTTTTTTTTGCTTGTATACTTTAAATTACTGATTGTCATATAACATCGTTACCACTCGTGGTCAAGAAGAAAAACGTTTCGAATACAGTTTTACAGATGGCTCCGAGAAACAACAGAAGAAATGG
>NC_049201.1:84917478-84927478 GCF_013347855.1 Anguilla anguilla | reverse complement strand
CACAGCCACTACAACTCACCCAGAACTCTGCTGCCCGACTTGTCTTCACCCTTCCTGCATGCTCTTACGTGTCACTTCTCTGCTGAGGTCATTTCACTGGCTAGGTTCAAAATCCTACACTAAACAGCCTACACTGCAGCTAACAGGACAGCCCCTGCCTATCTACAGGACACGATTCAACACTACACACCTACCTACAGGACACGATCCAACCCTACACACCTACCTACAGGACACGATCCAACCCTACACACCTACCTACAGGACACGATTCAACACTACACACCTACCTACAGGACACGATCCAACACTACACACCTACCTACAGGACACGATCCAACCCTACACACCTACCTACAGGACACGGTCCAACCCTACACACCTACCTACAGGACACGATCCAACCCTACACACCTACCTACAGGACACGATTCAGCACTACACACCTACCTACAGGACACGATCCAACACTACACACCTACCTACAGGACACGATCCAACCCTACACACCTACCTACAGGACACGATTCAGCACTACACACCTACCTACAGGACACGATCCAACCCTACACACCTACCTACTGGACACGATCTGACCATACACACCTACCTACAGGACATGATCCAACCCTACACACCTACCTACAGGACACGATCCAACCCTACACACCTACCTACAGGACACGATCCAACACTACACACCTACCTACAGGACACGATCCAACACTACACACCTACCTACAGGACACGATTCAACACTGCACACCTACCTACAGGACACGATCCAACCCTACACACCTACCTACAGGACACGATCCAACCCTACACACCTACCTACAGGACACGGTCCAACACTACACACCTACCTACAGGACACGATTCAACACTACACACCTACCTACAGGACACGATCCAACACTACACACCTACCTACAGGACACGATTCAACACTACACACCTACCTACAGGACACGATCCAACCCTACACACCTACCTACAGGACACGATCTGACCATACACACCTACCTACAGGACACGATCCAACCCTACACACCTACCTACAGGACACGATTCAACCCTATACACCTACCTACAGGACACGATCCAACACTACACACCTACCTACAGGACACGATCCAACACTACACACCTACCTACAGGACACGATCCAACCCTACACACCTACCTACAGGACACGATCCAACACTACACACCTACCTACAGGACACGATCCAACCCTACACACCTACCTACAGGACACGATCCAACCCTACACACCTACCTACAGGACACGATCCAACCCTACACACCTACCTACAGGACACGATCTGACCATACACACCTACCTACAGGACACGATCCAACACTACACACCTACCTACAGGACACGATCCAACCCTACACACCTACCTACAGGACACGATCCAACACTACACACCTACCTACAGGACACGATCCAACACTACACACCTACCTACAGGACACGATTCAACACTACACACCTACCTACAGGACACGATCCAACCCTACACACCTACCTACAGGACACGATCTGACCATACACACCTACCTACAGGACACGATCCAACCCTACACACCTACCTACAGGACACGATCCAACCCTACACACCAGCTCGACCACCAATCCACTCCTCTGCGGCAGGGTGACTTGCACTTATATTACATTAGAGGCATTTAGCAGACGCTCTTATCCAGAGCGACTTACACAACTTTTTACATAGCATTTTACATTGTATCCATTTATACAGCTCAATATATACTGAAGCAATGCAGGTTAAGTACCTTGCTCAAGGGTACAACGGCAGTGTCCTTACCCGGGAATCGAACCTACGACCTTTCGGTTACAAGCCCAGTTCCTTACCCACTGTGCTACACTCCGTCATCTGGGTGACTGGCCATCTGTCAACAGCTTCTCCACCCTATTTTCTACGAACCACTAGGTCACTGCCCATATTGTGCTGTGGTCTGACGCATTGCTTCAGAATGTGTCTTGACTAACTCTAACACTACTCCTTCACAGGGTAACACCCAATCCCGGATCCTAAGTGATATGTCTTATATCACTTATATCTTGATCTTCTTGCACTTTTATGTTTCACTTGTATCTTCATCCAGAATTTTTTTTTTGTGGCGCTAGTACTACCATCTTGGTGTTGTAGCTCTTTGTCATATCTCTTGTAATCATGCCTCAATTCTAATTTGACTTGCCGTAACTTTACTTAGCCTATGCTTACTGCGTGACCTGGCATCCATGGCTGATTCTGATACTCAATGAGAAACGTATCTTTTTGGACCTGTGTTTGTTGTTCTTCCAATGACCTTCTTGTCCTTCTGCTTGTTTAAAAGCGTCTGCCAACTAAATATAATGTAAAATCAAGGCCCGCGAGGCACTTGGTATGCAAAAGTGTCAGTGTTTGAAAAATGTTTCAAACTCATTGAACATGAATTAGAAGAAAGGCACCTCCAGCTGTTAAAGCATGTCCGGTATGAGCTGAATGTTGTTTTGCGGTGGAATTCTGCCATTAAAAAATTGAAAAAAGCGTACTTGCGCTATTGCACATCATGACATATGTTCTAGTATGCAAGTATGCAGAACGCAAGCATGCATAACAGAACAGGGAAAGTTAAGGACAAATGGTGATTGAATATCGGCTGCAGTATCACATTATGCTCACGGACATGGCATCATCTCAGTTTGCACTATCAGCGATTTGGGAAAAATGTTCCGTAGTTTAGATATACTGACATTATGAATGAGGATATGTGTAACATAACTATAAAATGATTGTTCCATTAAAGTTACAAATGTTGCTGTGCAAAGTTGGTGTAGAGTAGATGATCTTACCTATTCCAAGCTGTATGATAGAAATTCTTTCCAGTGATCTGAGGCAGTACAAGTGAGATCTACAGTGAAAACTGGAAGCCGCGTCAAATAAAATTTTATTTTGTTCAAAGTTAAAGTTTTACATCTGCTATAAAACCTGGCACATCCAGAGAATTGCAAACATAAAGCCAATAAGTGCATTCCGCAAGCACGTTGTTTAATGTGTGATGACTAACAGAAACATCAAATGTTAGCAAATAAGACAATTAGTAAAGAAAAGGCGTGGTCAAAACTCTTTCATGTGTGCTTCAGTCTTCTCTGTGAATTTTAGACTCTTCATTTGCCTTTCAGACACGTATTCGTTATTTGTCCACGTCATTAAAACTTGTGTCCATGGGTAAATGCAGTTATACCAATGGGGTATTTTACTTGATCCATTAATTAATTAATTAATCAATCAATCAATCAATTAATTAATTAATTAATTAAGCAAAACCAAAGTTAAGAACCATTTCCATGGTTACAGTGGCGTCATTCCACCTATGGTCAGTACCATTAACCCACACAATGTACACAGTAAAATATTTCAGTGTTAAATCAGCTCTTTCAGTGTATATATGGGCTCCATTGCCCACATAAGTACTCTCTGTAAGAATTGAATTAACACTGTTTTTTTGTGACATTTTGCTGGGCTGCACACTTCGGTCAGGTCGTGGAACGGCAGTTTTGGATGACCGACCCAGTCCACCATCCGTTATTGCTTCGCTGAGTCGTTCGTAAAATTGAACGACAGCTTCTGCAAAAAAAAAAACAAAAAAAAACTGGCGACATAATAACGCGGCTCCATTAAAACATGGAACCGCGGCACGCGCGCACAATAAAATCTCTTAATTCAACTCTAACAGGGGACATATGAGTCCAGTGGAGTTGATTAAATACTGAACATGATGCTCTGCAGGCTCTGCCCAGTGAAATCATAGGGGGTCCCCCCCCCCCCCCCCCCATTAATTTACCCTATGACTCTTTGAGTTTTACGTGCTTCTCAAATGCAGATTGTCTGTGCTGTGATGTTATAGGAAGCATTAAAAGTTAACCCCCCCCAGAAGCTCACTTTATTGTGCGAACAAAAAAGAAAGATGATATCTGAGAGAACCCTCTTAGATTTTCTCATCACCCCTTTAACACATAAGAGACAAATGTCTTACTATTTTAGATTTGATCAGTTACTCCAACCTAATTGCAACACATTAAATCTTAAATATAATATTAAATTTTCTATGAAAAGCTCTTTTTTTGCTACTGACAATAAAGCAGATATTTAAAATATTTGATTTTAAAAAAATACAAACGTTAAAAATATATACAGCCACAAAATTGTCATTCATAGTAAAAGCACAAAAATCAAACATTGGTAAATGGGTTCAATAATGCTGCTGTATTCTACATTCAAATAGGAGAAGTAGCTGGGACTTGGCTCCTCCTAGTGGTGTTAATGTGGTATTGCTTCTCGACTTACATGCTACACTTGTATTACACAATTACTGTCTATGTCAGAGGTCCTCAATTTTGTCCCGAAAGGGCTGGTGTGGGTGCAGGCTTTTGTTTCAGCCAAGCAGTAGCACAACTGATTCTACTAATCGTCAGCAAATTACTCTAGTAGTTGATGAGTAGAATCATGTGTGTCACTGCTTGTTGGAAACAAAAGCCTTAACCCGCACTGGCCCTTTCTGGAGAAGACTGAGGGCCCCTGGTCAATGTGGTTATGTTGAACCCAGGTCTGTTTCTGTCCACGTTTTGAATGTGCACATGTGATTGTCCCATAATGGGAGGAGACGTATGGGTAGTTAGTGTGAGTTACCAAGTGTTTGAAAGATCTTTGTGTGCTGTGTGTGTGTGTGTGTGTGTGCTGTGTGTGTGTGTGTGTGTGTGTGTGTGTGTGTGTGTGTGCTCGTTCCGCTCCTTGCCTGCCTGTCAGAGCTCAACCTGCCTGTGGAATTGATGGTCAGATCGCACCCAGGTTCCCTCCCGTGACCACACCAAGCCCGCTAAACCCATGACCACGGCTACCCAACTGCGTCCTGCGTTGCCCACTGCTGACTAGCTTCGTCAGTGGAGCCGGTTGATGGTGAACGTTTTGGGGAGTCGCGTGCGCAGGGAGGCCCCTGCCCCCCCCCTCCCTCGAATGTGGCCCTCAGCTGTGAGAGGTGTACAGGTAGGTGCTGCCGATGCTCCAGTCGGGCGGGAAGTCCTGGACGGGGTGGGATTTGAGGTGCTTCTGCATGGCTGCCAGGCTGTTGCAGTACTCCAGGCAGATGGTGCACTGGTACGGGGTGGCTCCCCCGTGGGTGCGCAGGTGCTTGATCATGGCCGAGTAGTCCCGCGAACGCTGGCCGCACAGGCGGCACTCGAAGGGCTTCTCGCCTGTCGGAGAGGGAGACCGCCGTCAGACGCGGGCACAGCAGGCGGGGCCTGTCGGGACCCAGGCCCAGGGGCCCAACTGTCAGGGGGGCCCTCAAGGGCCACAACAGTCACTGATACGTTTTTTCAGTAAGGGAGGGGCCTTTGGACTCATGACCCACACACACACATACACACACACGGATGCACACACACACACCCGCACACACACACACACAGTGACCCTGCGGCATGGCAGTACCAGTATGCACCCTGTAGTGGGTGTCCAGCTGGTGTTTGAGGCTGAATCTCTTGGGGCAGCGCTGGCACTGGTAGGGCTTCTCCCCGCTGTGGATCCGGCGGTGCGAGCGCAGGGAGCTCTCATCCTTGAAGCAGCGCTCGCAGTACTCACAGCCCAGCGTGGCCTCACCTGCTCCAGGGAGGGAGAGAACAGAGGGAGGGAGAGAAGAGAGGGAGGGAGAGAGCAGAGGGATGGAGAGAAGAGAGGGAGGTGAGGAGAGAGCAGAGGGGATGGAGAGAAGAGAGGGAGGGAGAGAACAGAGGGGATGGAGAGAAGAGAGGGAGGTGAGGACAGAGGGGATGGAGAGTGGAGAGGGAGGGAGAGAGCAGAGGGGATGGAGAGTGGAGAGGGAGGGAGAGAGCAGAGGGAGGGAGAGAGTAGAGAGAGAGGGAGAGAGCAGAGGGGACAGAGAGTAGAGAGAGAGGGAGAGAACAGAGGGGACGGAGAGAAGAGAGGGAGGGAGAGAGCAGAGGGGATGGAGAGAGGAGAGGGAGGGAGAGAGCAGAGGGGATGGAGAGAAGAGAGGGAGGTGAGGAGAGAACAGAGGGGACCGAGTAGAGAGGGAGGTGAGGAGAGAACAGAGGGGATGGAGAGAAGAGAGGGAGGGAGAGAGCAGAGGGGATGGAGAGTGGAGAGGGAGGGAGAGAGCAGAGGGGATGGAGAGAAGAGAGGGAGGGAGAGAGCAGAGGGGATGGAGAGTGGAGAGGGAGGGAGAGAGCAGAGGGGATGGAGAGAAGAGAGGGAGGTGAGGAGAGAACAGAGGGGACAGAGTAGAGAGGGAGGTGAGGAGAGAACAGAGGGGATGGAGAGTAGAGAGGGAGGTGAGGAGAGAGCAGAGGGGACATAGAGAAGAGAGGGAGGGAGAGGATGGAGGGAAGAGAGGGAGGTGAGGAGAGAGCAGAGGACAGGAGACGGTTTAAGGCAGGGGTGTCAGACTGACAGTCTCTGACTCATTTAAGGCATTGATTGGCCAAAAAGTCCACCGTGGTCTCACAGCCTTAACTGGAAACCACAAACACCAGCAGTCACAGCGCCCCCTCCAGGACTGGAGTAAACCCGCAGACACAGTGCCCCCTCCAGGACTGGAGTTAAACCTGCAGACACTGCGCCCCCTCCAGGACTAGAGTTAAACCTGCAGACGTCGTCCAGGACTGGAGTTTCACACCCTTGATTTTAAGGAAAGACTCAAACTGACACTGAGCCGAGAAAAGGACACTCCGCTTGCCTAATACACTCTGGCTGGATATCCCCGCCCTCCCATCTCATCCTCGTGTCTCTTCCTCATGTCCTCTCTGGACTGAGAGAGCAGCAGTGGTGGATCCAGCTCTCTGGACTGATCCCTGGGAGGAGAGCAGCAGCGATGGATCCACCTCTCTGACTGATCCCTGGGAGGAGAGCAGCAGTGGATCCACCTCTCTGGACTGATCCCTGGGAGAGCAGCAGTGCTGGATCCACCTATCTGCACTGATCCCTGGGAGGAGAGCAGCAGTGCTGGATCCACCTATCTGCACTGATCCTTGGGAGGAGAGCAGCAGTGGTGGATCCACCTCTCTGGACTGATCCCTGGGAGGAGAGCAGCGGTGGAGCCACCTCTCTGGACTGATCCCTGGGAGGAGAGCAGCGGTGGTGGATCCACCTCTCTGACTGATCCCTGGGAGGAGAGCAGCGGTGGAGCCACCTCTCTGGACTGATCCCTGGGAGGAGAGCAGCGGTGGATGCGGTGTGGGTCTGAGGGAGAGGTCCGGGTTCTGAGGGCCCACCTGTGTGCTGGCGCTGGTGTCTGCGCAGCGCGGTGCTGCTGGCGAAGGATCGGCCGCACTCCGAGCACAGGTGACCCCATCTGCGGGCGTGGGGGGGCAGGAGGGCGCCGCGGCTCGTCTGAGCCTTCCCACAGGACGGACAAAACAGGGGCTCCAGTGGGACTGCGGAGAGAGAGAGAGAGAGAGAGAGAGAGAGAGAGAGGGAGAGAGAGGAGAAAGAGGGGGGGAGAAAGAGAGGAGATGGAGAGGAAGAGAGAGAGGAGAGAGAGAGGGAGGGGGAGAGAGAGGAGAGGGGGGGGAGAAAGAGAGGAGACGGAGAGGAACAGAGAGAGGGAGAGAGGGAGGGGGAGAGAGAGGAGGGGGGGGAGAAAGAGAGGAGACGGAGAGGAACAGAGAGAGGGAGAGAGGGAGGGGGAGAGAGAGGAGAGACAGAGGGAGAGAGGGATTGTAAATATTAATTTATATATTATACTTGTATTCCTCTGTTTGAGGAATACCTAATTTGTCATACTTTTGTTATTTGGCTAATGTGATCCAGTGTTTCATTTTTCAGATGTCGAGTGGCTGCTGGAAAGCAACATGTTAACACTGCAGCGCTCTCCCCAAAGGGCTCAGACTTCAGGCCCGCCGCTACATCTCTCCCCAGCTTACGGTAACCTGTCCATCTCCCGTTCAGAACTTCTACTGCCCTCTGGTGGACATACCTGAGCAGTACATCATAATTAAGACAATTTTGTTTACGCTGAATTTAAATGGTAAATGGTAAATGATAAATGGACTGCATTTATATAGCGCTTTTATCCAAAGTTCTTTACAATTGATGCCTCTCATTCGCCAGAGCAGTTAGGGATTAGGTGTCTTGCTCAAGGACACTTCGACACGCCCAGGGCGGGGTTTGAACCGGCTGCCAGACAATCGGTCTTACCTCCTGAGCTATGTCGCCCCCTATTATTCAATTTAAATAATATTGAACATGAATTTAAATAAAAATCTTTTTTTTTTAATTCAAATTATTTTGTCATTTTAAAACATCACAGCCTTAATTTACGCATAACATTTGTGACTGCTGTCTCTCACACGTCGTTACATTTATCAGTGGCAAGTTTGGCCATCTATGTGTGACACATTTTAGTAAAATAACAGACTCGTTTATCCAGTACGGTGTACACCACTTGACTTCTTTTTACATACAGTCCATTTATACTGCTGGATATTTTACTGAAGCAAATCAGGTTAAGTATCTTGCTTAAAACTACAGTGGCAGCCTCTCTTATGACATATCAGTTGTCTAGTTGTCAGGTGTCTAGAGGTCCAAACTTGTAGTTTAAACACCGGCTGTAATTTACCCAATTAAAATGTGTTTGGATTTTTAAGCTGACTCTTTATAAATATTCTATCGTCATAATCAAAGGCTAATTTCACAGAAAGAAATGAGCAAAGACCCTGAGCTGTACACAGTTTTTGAAAACCTGCTTTAGTTAAATAAAAAGAAGAAGAAGAAGAAGAAAGCATGTGTTATTTTAAAATAAAAAAATAGAAATAAAGCAGACTAAGCTGAACTGGCAGCAGGCGAGCACCCACAGCCCTGCAGCGTACAGTAATCGTAACTGTACAGAACAAAGGCCTTAGAACGGGTGTGCTTCTGAAACCAATCAGATAAATCCTGACAGAAAGGATGCGGTTGGGTTCTGTCTGTTTGTGTTTGCTCTGCACCCACAAAACCAGTCATACGAAGGATGTTTGTGTTGATTTGGGTTTTGACTTGGGGCCAAAACTCCGTCTGGTGTTTGAAAAAACGAGAAGGAGAAGAAGAAGAAGAAGAAGAGAGTAAAGCACCTCAAGTCCAAACCCATCATTACATTTCTGGACCTGGTCCCCCAGCGGCAAAAGCTGGACGTCTAGAGGGGTGTAAATCTAGGGTTGAGAGTTGTTTTGATGTAAATGGACTAGGTTAACCCAAAAAGTAGATTAGGTGTCCTGGCTACATCGTAGTCGGCCAGAAAACTTTCACGTTACAACCAAATGTAACCAGGTTTTCACCTGAATGCCAAGACGGCATTTCACTGACATTTCACCAACTTTTCACCGTAAAAATGTTCACTGGGTCCCTATAATGAGCAATGGTCCCTTAACACCAATGGTCTTGTCATTTTTGTGTACAGATTACAAGATCGTTGGTGTTGTATCGCCATGGTTTTGTCCAAAGGCAGGTAACCCTGGTCCTGGAGCACTGGTAATGTTGCTTGTAGGCTTCAGATTTAAAAAAAAGGCAATTAGCATTTATTCAAGGTCTCATGAACATGGAGTTTTAATTTGTAAAACTCTGGCAGTGTTATTTATTTATTTATTTATTTATTTGTTTGTTTGTTTGTTTTAATTCACATGTGATCTACGTAATTTCAGCTGTATTGCGTATTACTTCATGTCCGTAGTGCATAAAAGGGAAAGACAGTCAGCCCTAATACCGGGAATATTAGAGAGCGAGCGCTCGGTGGAGCACCATTCGTAAACACCGCAGGTTAATGAGGGCATGGTGTGAGAGGTTGAGAGGAAGGGGTTTTCCCCAGAGCAGCTCATAAAGACGTACCAGCGTCGCTGTGTACGTGGCTAATGGAGTCTTACCCGCCGTGTGATAGGGGTTAGAGTGATGAGTAAGGGAGTTTTAACTCCGGTACAAACTCTGGTGCGCGATAGGCA
>NC_049201.1:84899978-84909978 GCF_013347855.1 Anguilla anguilla | reverse complement strand
ACCTCGGTGCCTTTCATGTGCCTGGCGGCTGGGGTGGGGGGAAACGCCGGGGGATCCCCCAGACCGCCTCACGGGCTCGTTTTAAAAAATCGCGGCCCTGTGAACCACTCCGCTCTGCCCTCTTCCCCCGTCCGCAAAAAGAACATTTCCTGCATCATGCGCTCAGTACGATTCAGGGGTGGGGTGGGGTGGGGTGGGGGCACGCCTGTGGGGAACAGTCTTCCGTGCATCGCACTGCAAGCTGCCACACTGATGAAACACACTGACCCGGTAAATGACGTCAAAACCCAGCTCGGTGACAAATAAATTGCGAAAAGTGACGCACATGATGAAACTCGGCTGGATGAAATTTGACTAAAACAAACCTACAGCTAGACTGCAGACTTCCCTTTCAAATGTAACCAATAAAAAACAAAACTTCTTCAGACCCAGCAGAGACTGATCGAGGCAATTAGGACAGATGGAGAACTATAGACATGGTTAGGGGGGACTTTTAAAAAAGGGGAAAGTACAGGAGGAGGGACACTTTCACACACACACACTCTTGCACACACACACTGACACACGCACACACTCTCTCACACACACACACACACAAATGCAGGCACTCACGCTTGCATGCACAAACTCACACAACACTCACACAACACACACACATGCACACACACACACACACACACGGACACCTGCGAGGCAGTTAGCTGTGTGGAATTTAGGCAAATCAGGGACATTCTAAGCTCTGTTATAACAGGGAATGGGAACCCACAAAGCCAGAGGAGGAGGGGAAACCTGCTCATTCTGCAACCAAAGAGTGGAATCAGACTGAGCCTCTGGTGAGCTGTTTTTCCACCACGGCCGCGCCTTACCTTTCCCCACCACCTGGCACGGCGTCCATCAGCGCAACGTCCACCGAGGCCTTCTTTCCCAGGGGGCCGTGCTTCATCGAGGCGGCCAGCTTCTGCGGCGCTTGGAGGAGGCTGTGGTGGAAGGGGTGGAGCAGCCTGGCGTAGCTGAAGATGGAGTCGTGCACTTGGGGGAGGGTCTGGGGAGGGAAGAGTGGGTACACGGGCGTGGAGAAGGGGAAGGAGTAAGCCAGTAAGGGCTGGGAGGACTGGAGGGTGCGGATGGAGAAATCTGTAGTGGACGGGGACATTCCCGCGCCCCACCCAAGTTTGGGGGGCCTGGTGGGGGAGGGAGCGGGCAGATGGGGGGCGGCACTGGCGATGACGCTGACTCTGCGCAGCGTCTCGTCGGGTTTGGGCTCCCTGCTGCGGGGGGAGTCGTGGGGAGGGGAGCCCGGCCCCTCCAGGTCAGTGCTGCCGGGGGACGCCTCCGAGGATTGGGGTTCCCCTCCGGCGGAGCCCGAGGACCTGCGCCCGCGGTGTCCCGCGCCCGGCCCGGGGTCCGCCCTCTCCAGCCAGGCCAGGCACTGCCTCCCCAGCTCCTCCATCCCCAGGGCGCGGGCGGCCTCTGCCAGCCCCGGCAGGTCTGCCACCGGCACCTCCAGCACCTCCGCGTAGGCGTAGTCCAGCACCTGCCGGAAGGCGTGGGCGGAGAGGGCGTCGATGGTGCAGCGGCGGCGGTGGTCGTGGCGGTCGTCATGGTGGTCGTGGTGGTCGTCATGGTGGTCGCGGTGGTCGTCGTGGTCGCGGCGGTCGTCGTGGTCGCGGTCGTCCTCGGCGACGGTCAGCCGCCGCTCCAGCTCCCGGCTGGCGCAGGCCAGCACCAGGCTGTGGGCCCGGAAGGCCTGGCCGTCCACCACGACCACGGCGTCGCAGAACGCGCCCGAGCGGCGGAGCTCCCCGGCCCGCCGCAGGAGGGGCGAGTACAGGGGGTTGCGCAGCTGGGCGGACATCTTAGAACCCGAGCGGGGCCCGGGGGTCGGAGCTGGAGGAGAGGCGAGAGCTGGGGTTCAAGGCCCGGCCAGAGATCTCCATCCAACCTGGGGCAGACAGAGAAACTCACATTACATCACATTACATCACATTACTTTACATTACATTACATTACATTACATTACTTTACATTACATCACATTACATCACATTACTTTACATTACATCACATTACATCACATCACATTACAGTACATTACTTTACATTACATCACATTATATTACAGTACATTACATTATTCCGACCTAACCTGTGCTCAGTCAAACTAGGGGGCAGTACAAGCTACAACATTAGGACGATACTACAAAGTACATTAAGCGCTGGAATAAAGGTAACATTTGTGCTCCATGAATAAAGAAACAATCCATCCATCTGTAATCAAACCCGCCTGGTCAGGGACACGGGGGTGGACTGAAGCCTATCCCATCATGCATTGGGTGAGAGGCAGGAATACACCCTGGACAGGTCATGAATCAGTCACCAAGCACTCACACCATTAAGAATAGAAAAGGGAGGAAAATATCGTTGATATATAATCTACAATGAGTGAATATGTTATCATTTGTACAAAACATTGAAAAGATGTACTGGATTTATTTTACTATTTAGCTGGTTTTGTGATTGGTGTCCTAGGGAAAGTATATGACAGAGAAGTCAAATCAGACCACAGAGTTCCTAAATTAACAGGCTTTCATTTTTAACTTGACCCACTCCTGCACTGCACCCCACCCCTAATGACTAAATCATTTTAAAAAGCTGCACGCCTGATCCAAACAGGGAAGTCGTGCCTTGTCATTAATGCGTGAATCATCATCAGTAATGACATTTTTAAAGCATTAATAATAAATGTTGCCATTAATGCTGGACAGGGGACAATTGTTTGTGTCAATGCTTCTTAAATATTGCTCTTTTACTCAGGACTTCTCAATATTTCTGGCTCAGTATGATACATTCTCTTATATTTAATAAAATACTGAATGTAAAGTAAAAAATAGGTGAACTTAGTATACATATTAATCGTTTGATTTTCATTTGTGTGAATCGCTCATCCTTTTAAGGGGATTTCTGCTGCGGAAATTCTCCCATTGAAAGGTAACGGATTGAAGGAAGAAATGAGAGACCGAAAAGACAAGGACCTAATTTAAATATTCCCACACCACGTGTTCTTCCTATACCCACTCTGTTTCCCACTGTTAACCTTTGAGTATGTTTGATCTTATGTGGTAGGAAGATGCTGCTGAGGGTAATGACAATAATATTTTTTGCCTCTTCTATCTGGGTTGTAGATCAGCTATAAGTGGAAATCAACAAGTTGAAGATGGAAAATCTGAACTGATTGCAGGCACAAAATAACTGATTTTAACTGAAAACTGAAAAGAAAAAAAAGTGGTTTATAGCGCTGCATTTTTGAAACTATGTGAATTTATTTGATTACACAGTGAATTCATCCTGTGAATCTCCTTGAAAGATGATGTCTCTTTATAAAACTATGAAATAATAAGACTTGCACACTTGATGTAATGCTCCAAAATTTCATCAGACGGCTTGGAATGACGTTAATTTTCGAGCATTTTATCAAGGGTGTGAGTCTTGTAGATGTTAAACAAAATACTGAAAACAATACCTTATTGTCGATAATTTTGACAGCAAACTTTCTGAGAAAGAAAACGATGAACGAAACCTTTCCTCTGAACAGTTTTAAGTGCGTATTATGACTCTGCTCAGACCAACTGCTGTGTTTTATTCTTAATTTGAGTCTTTCACCCTGAGCAATATTTTTCTTTAAAACATTTTCTATCGATGAACATCTAACGAACATTTTGTGATAAAATCACGGTTTTTCAAAATGAAATGCGTTTGGTCTAGTGTAATTTTAATTTTACAGAAGGAGCAAGTGCATCAGCCTGGATTTCATCAGTTTTTCTCTTTAAGATTTTCTCACAAACAACAAGACCCTGCCTGACAGACACAGACACGCAGCGTACAGCATTTTCCTGGCGAGCATGCACGCTAAAGTTCTGCGCATTTGGTAACCGGAGGCCTAGAAAGGCACACGCAGTATTCTTCTGTCCTGCGTGCTAAACGAAATATAGTCGGTGCTCTGCAAGCCTGGTTTACGTGGAGAAGGAGAGCTTTGTTTCAACTCTGAATTTCTGGTTACTGGCGCGCACACACATGCCGAAGCCACAAACCTCTTCAAAATACGAAACCATGACTAATGCCAGGAGTACACATATGCATTGTAACGGAATGTTGTAACGACAACAACAATATGTTTCATACACTGTACGGTTTAAGAAGTGCATACGACCTGGTGGAAAATTCAGCTTACAGCCTAAGGTGGAATTGAGCTGGGACCATCCCGATGCCATCTGAAATTCGGTGATGGTCTCAACCATTTCGTCACCAACTTGACCATCTACAAACTAGCTTCGAAACCAGCTGGACCAGCTAAAAACCAGGCTGGAACCAAGCTGAAATGTCCACCAGGGCAGTGCCAACAGTGACCTTTGCTGTCCACAGTGGGTAATACAGTTCTAATAAATTATGCTCTATTCATGATAAATACTGTTACAATTAGACTGAAGGGTCATACGGTAGGATAATGAACCTGGAACAGAGAGGAAAAACAAAGAAGAGAGACAGACAGAAGGCAGTAGACGTGCGATGAACGCACGAGGGAAAGGGTCGGGGCGTGCAGACAGAATGTGGATCGTTCTCAGGAGGTGAGACTGAAACGCTGAGGCCGGCGCTGAGCTCACACCGCAGCGCTTCAGAGGGCCAACTGGACGCACGGCGCCTCGGGCGACGTCCTGCCGCGCGGGGAGTGGCTTCAGTCACACTCCTCTGTTCCCCCTGTGGGTTTCAGCAGGGGGGACGGCTGGCCCCGCGGGGGGCGTCCGTCAAAAAATGTAATGTCATTAAATTTGGGGTCATGTGATGCCGCGTCGGCAATCCTCCGAGTTTGAATCGTTTGACCAAAATTTGAATATTGTGCAATACTGACTAAAATCGGAAGTCTGATATAACGCGTGTCTCTCCGTCTCTCTGTTTCTCTCTCTCTCACTGTGCAATGCAAATAGGAATGCAGAAGGCAATGCTGACGCACGAAAACACCTCCTCCATCTGACGACGACAGCAGGTTCGACGGAAAGTAAAAAATCTGAAATGACGAAATTTGTTGGCATAATTACTGGAACTTAGTCTCATGCGTTTAGAAGCACACACGCACCCTGCCCCACACACACACGCACACACACACACACACACACGCACACAAACACACACACACACACACACACACACACCCTGCCCCACACACACATGCGCACACGCACACGCACACACACACACCCTGCCCCACACACACATGCGCACACGCACACGCACACACACACACACGCACACGCACACACACACACACACGCACACAAACACACACACACACACACACGCACACAAACACACACACACACACACAGAGAAGCTGTCGCATGGCTTCACTCTCAAAACCCAAAATGCAATGTAGTGAGGTGACAAATTCATGGTTATTTCCATAAATGCAGTTTCCCCCAGCCAAGATAATTGCAGATAGTCCATCTATCCGCATAATTTTAATTTGCGTATCTGTGCTACCTCTTGAGTACTTACACATAGCGACCCACAGTACCGGCGTCCTGATGTCCTTAAGTTTGCATCTGGAACACTAGTCACTCATTCTGGACCACTGTTCTTTATGCATGAGCCACAGATTGACCTCCAAGCTTTACCACTAATTCAGTCCGGTTTGTATAGTGTGTCATTGTGACACCAGGTTTTTCTACTGAAATTTATCTGAGATTGAAATGATAAGCGTTGGCACTCTAATTTAGGATTCACGAGGCCTTCGTGCAAACCTGCCAGTTTCGCCTTCACACCCGCAGGGAACGCTAACAACTTTTTTTTGGGGGGCTGGACGGACGTGGATGGGTGACGAGACCAGTGTTTCACACGCAGTGAAGAGAGCTCCCCTCTCTACTGGCCAGTGGAGAGCTGCTAGCGTGGTGCTGAACATTTACAACAAGAATCGCTGAATCGGGGGGCGACATAGCTCAGCAGGTAAGACCGATTGACTGGCAGTCGGAGGGTTGCCGGTTCAAACCCCGCCCTGGGCGTGTCGAAGTGTCCTTGAGCAAGACACCTAACCCCTAACTGCTCTGGCAAATGAGAGGCATCAATTGTAAAGCACTTTAGATAAAAGCGCTATATAAATGCAGTCCATTTACCATATAAATGCAGTCCATTTACCGAAAACGTAAACGTGGAAAAGAGGCTTCCGTGTAGCCCGCAGCCTCGTACCAGGGGCCTACGGCAGACCTGAAAGTCACAGAAGTCGGCGCGTGGGGGTATTCTGCCCTCTCTGTTAGTTCTCTTCCCCAGCTTCTTCTCTTTCTTTTCTCTTTTTGCTCATACGTGTGGCCTCTGTCCCCAGTTCCCACCGTGTGCCAACTGAAGCGATCGCGTCTGAATGAAACAGGAAAGCGAATTCTAAAGTACACCCGTTTCCACGTTTTACTAAAACCAATTTAAAAAAAAAAACATTCTCACACCTCCACTTCTACACTCTATACGTTGTATGACTTTGTTGTATGAAATTTATTTGGTCAAATTGTGAACGATTATGACCGCAAAACAAAAACGCTTTAAAAAAGAAAAAAGAAAAAAAAAAAAAAAAAAAATCATGCCTCCATGTGTGACTCACTGGGGATGATGAATGGAGCTTGTGTGTTAACATCTTGGCCTTGCTGGAAGGACAGGGCAGTGAAAGCATTAGCATTTATTTTCAAGTAATAACATGTGAATAAAGCAACCGCACATTGGCAGCGACTTCTCACCATGTCAAGATAGTGTTAACTTTTTCTTCAGAAAGTTCAGCACAATCACCACAAGTAGCTTGTAAAATGTAAAAAAAAAACACTTGCATTCATTTTAAAATCTTGATTGAACCCAGACCAATGTACTTATGCATCATGTTTAGTTCTTTTTAAATTAAAATATATAAAATATGATATATTATTATTTTTTTCAGTCATATCTGTGTGCTACTGGCACTAAAATTTTCTTTTACTTACTGCGGTATCTTGAAATGACCTTTATCAGTTAATGATTGTAATCGCTGATGAATATTTCTGAGGTATTACCTATATGATTAAACCTAACATCAATGGTGAAATTGCATTTGTCATGTTGCTAAATATACTGACTTATTTTTTGAAATCCTTTCAGTAAATAATATCATTATTGTGCAGTGATTGTGTTCTAGATGTTCTTTAACTAAGTGCTCACATTTATATTTTTATGTTGTCTTTGAAAATAAGCAGAAACAAGATTTGATTGGTTCTCATCAAGATCTGTTGAGACTTTGTCATAATGAGAAATGAAATAACATGGTGATTCATGCAAGCAATCTTTCATATTTATATTTTTTTCTCTCGCCCATTTTAGTTTAACACAAAAACTTTATTAAACCTGTAAATAGAGGCGCATATTAAATTACAATGTTGAAGAAAACCATCTCTGATCTCTTTTTCCAGCTCCCTTGTAACCTACACTGCAATGGGTCCTTAGGCTGATAAACTTGATTTAAGTTGCAAATGCTGCTAAATATTCTAGAAATACATGTCATCACATTCTTAATGATTCAGTCAGCGCACTCCAGAACAGCGTTCTACATGTAAAATGTGCTTTTATTCTCTAGTAACATTAACTACGAAAAGAGTATTCATTCATTTATTTATTTATTTATTTAAAAAAAAAAAAAAACATTTCATAATGATAATTTAAGTGCGGTTAGTCCTACCTGCTTTACTGAATGACCCCTTAAACTGTCTTGGAAAGGTCTGATAACAGTAAAGTTACTCTGCACACTCGTTGGACGATTAAACAAATTTAAAATATGAGTCTGAAAAGCTGGAGAAAAAAATTGCCTGAATATTTAAAAACAGTTCTGGTCCCTGCCCCACATAGAATCTAAATGCCTATGAAGTTCCTAGACAGATATTCAGTTTTTTAATACCACAAATTGAATTTGGAGGCCCAGACCTACATTTAATCACTAACAAATTTTGTTATTGTTTCAAAAACAGCTTTCAATAACATAACATATTATCATAGTACTCAAACCATAGCTCATATGGTGTAAACCCATCAGTCAGCGTTTGATGTGTCGTGCCTTATTTCCAATGTCTAGAGGTGCCAGTGGTGACATGCGTTCATGTCAGACTGTACCTGACCTTTGGCAAGGTACTGTAAGGTATTGGGTTTTGTCAAAAGCTTTGGTGTTACATTTAAATAATTTTTTTGAACACTGTATCTAGGTCACAGTGGAAAAAACGAGAAAAAAATCTATTTATTCTGTAGCCGTTTCCTGACTAAATTAACCTTATCTCAAAATCTACAACCTAGAGCACCCTTTGATGTTTTCAATTTCGTACGCTGACTTCCATACCAGGGATCTGTTGTTGTGCGTATATTATATGTGCATAAAATGATACTTTCGTCTTTAATCAATAGCATGCTTCAATATTAAAATGCTTTTAAAAAAAAAGTAAAATAAAAATAATAAATTCAATAGTTTAGAATCTCTGTGAATTGACAACAATCGAGTCTCCTTTCAAGCATCAGGAACACAGAACTTTGTTAACAAAATGGTACACAATCATCAACGTCACATCACGCCCGCTACCTAAATGTTTTGGATCAGGCAGTCCATCACAAAAGGTCACAATGAATCACATGACCTCTAGACTAGCTTAAGAAAATGTAAAAAATGTAGGTATAACTCCATCACAAATACCGCAGTTTGTGTGGCACATGAACACATCGTACTATACGCACTGTAGCACCGAAATACATTAGACCACAGATCAAAAGCACATACAGATTGTAAGATTCATCATGACAGAATATGTCAAGGGCTTCTATTCTGCAGATTCAGCCAACGATTGGAATCAAGAGCATGTCATGTCAAAGTAATTTCTGGCTAAAGCAAAGCAGGAGACTGAAAGCACAGGATTTCATTGTGCTGCATGATTAATCTCAGGTGATTCTTACAGCATCGTTACATTTTTCACTTCTGTGAATTTCCCAGAAGTACCCTGAATCACCTTTCACTGATGGACCACAGAAGACCACGCTCAGACAGACATCTCTGCGATCGAATTTACAGGGAAGGATCAAAAGCTCTGCAGCCCTACTCAGGCGACCTTCCAGGAACTGTTGACATTTATCAACCCAGTTGATGCTGACTTCAGTGTGTTCACCACAGCGATGGTTCAGGATCAATATCCTCAGCATTGTGGAACCGAGGCTGCAGTGTAGTATAATGGGTAAGGTAACCTTCGTCTTGTAACCTAAAGGTCACAGGTTCCTTTCCCTGAGTAGGACACTGCTGTTGTACCCTTGAGCGAGGTACCTAACCTGCATTGCTTCAGTATATATCCAGCTGTATAACTGGATACAATATTAAATGATGCGTAAAAGCTGTGTAAGTCGCTCTGAATAACAGCGTCTGCTAAATGCTGTAATGTAATGTAAGGCAGTTCATTATCCCTGAAAAAAAACCTCTGCCAAGCAAATTAGGTTTTACTTTTGAGTTCAATACAAAAACAGGAGGAGGTAGATCTGGAGAGTGATGGGTACTGTATGAGCAAGAAACTTAATTGCCATCTTTTCTCTTTGCTTCAAATTCCAGCTTAGGCTTCAATATCGCCATCTTCAGTGGTTACCCAGAACGCAAATAAAATTGTCTGTCTATAATGAGGTGCACTTGTGCGTGAGATACTGTAGTTAATAACTGCATTATAAACTATAGAGAAAGAGTCGCCATGGTGAGAACATAAACTCTGAGATCTTCTCTCTCGTGTGTGCACGGTGTGATGTGCTGAAGGGGACAATCTCACGGTGACACATTTCCCCCATGCCTTCAAATAGCAAAATTGACAAGAACGAAGCCCCAGTTTCTACGAAAACCAAAATGAGCTTGTTGGCGAAGAGATTTTGAAGCTTGCATCTGAAACCACAGGCAGATGAGCTAGACCAAGGAAGAGAAAGAGAGAGAGAGCGA
>NC_049201.1:84824978-84892478 GCF_013347855.1 Anguilla anguilla | reverse complement strand
ATATCATTAATTTCGTTTGGAGGCCTGCGGGCCCCTGGCATTTCAGCATGGGCATTTATTCGGCGGTATCCTAAGGAACCCTGGGTAATGTAGGCCTTAAACACACCTTACAGCTTCCACACTTCCCTGCAGCACCCCAGGCTCATCACAATACATTACATCTTATCACAGCTTCCTCACAATGCATAGGGCAAACACCTGATTGATTAATATGCACAGTAGTGCCAGGCGTGGCCCACAGCGTTCCCAGACTGGCGAATGCATAGGCAGCATTACTAAATCACTAACGCAAATTAGTCACGCTAACCAGGAACCAAAATACAATTCGTAAAAAAAGAGATTTTATATATTATGCACGTACTAATTGCATCCAGAGCGAGTCCTAAAAACAAAGAAGAAGGACACAATACGCATGATCAGCTGATGACACAGCTGAGGTTCGAACGTGTGACAGTTTGCAGCGGCTCCGATTCCTCGCTCGCTCTTGTACAAACCGAAAGTCGCTGCAACTGCTTTTCAGACGATCAACGATCACGCATCGCTGAACTACAAACTGCCCGTAAATGTCCAGACCTACACATGTGGTAAGCGCCGCCACATCACAGTCAGCCTGGGAGCACTCTTCAGCATCTTGACATTTAAGAGATCATTTTTCATATGACTAAACCGAGGCCAATACTGAACAGTCCACCGCACCAGTGAACGGGTCGGCAATACAGAACTGACTACACAGGACAGATATTGCGTGTTATAAATATATTTCTTAAAATTCGTATGAAGGTCACGAAAGTATTTTTTTTTTTTTTTACGTGATTGTTAAGTTCAGTTATCATATTTTGGCAAAAGAAACACAAAAAAACAACAACAAAAAGACCTAAACAAAACAGAAATGTCAATTTTTTGTTTTTAGTTTTTGGTCTTTTTATTATATATTTTATTATCTAAGATTTTTTCAGTGGGCAGACAGATTTTTTTGTTTTATTCAGACGAGAGGACAACAGAGGGGGTAACAGATAGAGAACGCATCTTTGTACAGAAAATTCCTGACGATCAAACCCCCCCCCCCCCCCCCAAAATGTGGAATTCGTGTATGGCTTAAGATTTGCCAGAAATACAGATCCGCGCTTGCATTTTTAATTTTTTAAAGTTTTTTATTTCCAGTATTTCCACAAATTAATAAATTGCTCTGAGGAAATTCTGTCAATCCCACTTCTTTAGCTCCAAGAGTTTTGGTTCCGGGCGCCATATCTTGTCGAATTCGCCCCTGTCCCGATTCTCAGAATGGTTCGGTCCAACTCCTCTGCAGTCTCTCGCGAATGCAGCCGCGGCGCCGGGGGAACATGCCTGTCATCAGATAAGGGGTTTTGCACTGGAAAAATGATGTATCAACTTGCAACACAAAAAATTAACCACATGAGGTTTATGTTTGGTCATGACACCTTCTCTGGTCACTGTTTTCCATTTCCTGCTTTAGTTAGAGATAGCAACACCTCCAGCTACCGCCAATGGCGAGCGGTTTTGTAAGCATTGCTTTACAACTAATCCACTTCCAAACTACGCAAAACCACAGAGCCCCCCCCCCCCCCCTTTATCAAACACATGACCAGCTCCTTCCTCCCGCTCATCATCCTCTCCCCTCACACCTGCTGCATGTATGACGCTGTTCAAGGTTTATTTATTTATTTATTTATTTATTTATTCATTTATTTATTTCAAATTCTGCAAGCAAACCGCTGCACAATCTCTTAATTCCGCGATTTAGCTGAGCGGCGGGACTCTGCAGAAGTTTTCCGTGAGACCGCCCGCAGAGGACGCGCGCGTCTGCCTTTTTTTTCCGCAGCGAAAAAGCGCAGAGTGTGACACGGCACGGGGCGCAGCGCGAGGTTCGAAACCCAGAGACCCTCCCTTCCGACTGCACCCCCCCTTCTGTTCCACGCCGTCGCCACACGGACACCGAAAGCGAGCTGAGGCATCCAGCGCCGCTGGAAAGCGTCTGTGCGAGCGCCGCCGGCGCTAAGATGGAGTCGGCGGGAGGGCGAGTTGTGAGCGGAAGGCTTCAAGGCCTCGGCCTGTTTCATCTTCTCTGCGGCGCGGCGACGAGACGCGACTCTGCGCCGCTTCGCCCCGCGCTCAGGAAGCACGGCTCTGTCAGGAGGGGCACGTGGGGCCAGTTTCGGTCGCGTACCAGCGCAAATAACAGTATCTGCTTCTTTAAAAAAATAAAAAACAGCAACACAAGTCCGCGCGTGCAGGCGAGTAGTAGTGGCCAGTAACGGAGTACACACACGCACTTGCGCTACAGAGGGTCCCCCCTCGATTTCCACTTTGAGTGTTTTAATTTCGGCCTACTTTTACTTTGATATTTCCACTTCAGAACAGGAATGTGCTTTTTAAATTCAGCACATCTACCCTGAAGCCATTCATCTATCGCTATTATGATGTAAAAAAGAATGGGTGTGACGGCTGCAGTGTGAGGATGACCAGCTGCCATCAGCCACCAGCAGCCGGTGGGAGGGCACGCTCTCAGTGCTCGACCAAGGCCGGTGTCCACAGGAACCAAAAGTGACTGAGAATTGTGAAAAGAACCATGAAAAGAACACCCACACACATACACACACACACACGCACACAAACACACACACACACACAGAAATATAACCATCAGTATCGGTTGACCAAATTTGACCTCTTCAAGGGCATCAGTTCTTAAACCACCTCCACAACATTTATTATTGTTATTTATTTTTTATTTTATTTTATTCTTTTTAAAATATCCATCTCTCCTATTTGGTTCTGTGAAAGAAAACAAGCTTTTGTAGTGAGTCACCGTGCAGGCCATCCAGTTTGTTTAAAGATCAGTAGATCAGTGAAGCGCCTGCTGCAGTAAGATCTGATGTGCCTGAATAAGCAGCTCGCCCGGGAGTTCACTGCCATCGGCGGGGGCACGAAGCTCTCTGCTTCCTGACCCAGTACCGCCCCAGTAATGCCCCAGTACCGCCCAGTACTGACCCAGTAATGCCCCAGTACCGCCCCAGTACTGCCCCAGTACCGCCCCAGTAATGCCCCAGTACCGCCCCAGTACCGCCCCAGTAATGCCCCAGTACCGCCCAGTACTGACCCAGTAATGCCCCAGTACTGACCCAGTACTGCCCCAGTACCGCCCCAGTAATGCCCCAGTACCGCCCCAGTACTGAGCCAGTAATGCCCCAGTACCGCCCAGTACTGAGCCAGTAATGCCCCAGTACTGACCCAGTACTGCCCCAGTACCGCCCCAGTAATGCCCCAGTACCGCCCCAGTACTGAGCCAGTAATGCCCCAGTACCGCCCAGTACTGAGCCAGTAATGCCCCAGTACTGACCCAGTAATGCCCCAGTACTGCCCCAGTACCGCCCCAGTAATGCCCCAGTACTGACCCAGTAATGCCCCAGTACCGCCCCAGTACCGACCCAGTAATGCCCCAGTACTGACCCAGTAATGCCCCAGTACCGCCCCAGTAATGCCCCAGTACTGACCCAGTAATGCCCAAGTACCGCCCCAGTAATGCCCCAGTACCGCCCCAGTAATGCCCCAGTACTGACCCAGTAATGCCCCAGTACCGCCCCAGTAATGCCCCAGTACCGCCCCAGTAATGCCCCAGTACCGCCCTAGTACCGCCCCAGTAATGCCCCAGTACTGACCCAGTAATGCCCCAGTACCGCCCCAGTAATGCCCCAGTACCGCCCCAGTACCGACCCAGTAATGCCCCAGTACTGCCCCAGTAATGCCCCAGTAATGCCCCAGTACTGACCCAGTAATGCCCCAGTACCGCCCCAGTAATGCCCCAGTACTGCCCCAGTACCGACCCAGTAATGCCCCAGTACTGACCCAGTACTGACCCAGTAATGCCCCAGTACTGAGTCTAGTTTCTATTCCCCGTACCCCGATTCTCAGTACCTTCCTTGTTTCCTTTAGATAGCACCGTTCTCCTAGTCACTTTTAGTTTTTGTTTCATGCACTTTGTTTCAGTGTTCCCCTGTCTGCCGAGTCTACGTGTTTGTCCTCATCGCGTCTCGTTTTGTGTTCTCTCTTTCTCCCCGGTTTACCTCCCCAGCTCCAACCTCCCGGTCCAGCCCGTCCTTTGCCGGCCTCCGAGTCCCCAGTCCAGTTCTGCCGCCGAAGCCAAAGGAATCCCTTCCAGCGCCACGCCAAGCCGGATCCCGGACCACCTCCTCACCAACCCTCACGGTCCCTGCTTCAAGTCCAGCCCCAAGCGGACCCCCAGAGGCAGGCCCAGCACAATACCACTGGTAGGGACTGAGGACCTCAAATATGTAAAACAAGGCAAAGGCATATGCAGTATTTGTGGTAGAACATCTAAAGGACTCTTACTTTACACCTTTGTAGATTTCAAAAGAGCCGAAGGGGACAAGGAACTTCAATTCTTTGCTTCGGTGAACTTTGCAGAAGTCTGAGTAGCAGTTCATTGGTTTGCCCATTACAAAAGAAAATAAAAAGTTATACGCGGCATAGAAAGCACTGTTCAACTTTTTTTTTTTTACGACCCATAGTCGCTTATCACACACACGCACACACACACACACACATATATATATATATATACACACACACACACACACACACACACACACATGCTAGAAATTCATGCTCCGCAAACTTCACATGCTTCACAGAAAAGTGTATTGCATATGCGTAGGTCATCTACTCGTGTTGTTTGATGTGGTTGAGGCTGCAGCTCTTGATCAAGACCAGTCCGGCTGAGGCAGGAAGTTGGAGAGCTGAGCCTGTGAGGGGGCCCCCCGGTCTTCTCTGCTGCTTCCTATGGCACATGCACCGAAATAGGCAGGTCGCATTTGGATGAGGATCGCTTCGCGTGCGTGAAAAGGTGACAATAATTAAACCGATGTTTACCTCAGAGAGAGAGAGCTGTTTCTGAGTACATCCGTGAGGCTTCAGTCTCCAACATCTGGCCAAGACCGCTGCACCTGCACGGACATGTGTGCTGTAAATGACTCACGACTCAATACACTTATAATCATGGGTCAACTACCCCCTGTGACGAAACCGTACTGTTCGGAAAAACATTTGAACTCAGATGCTCTGCTTGGGATTTCCAGATGGAATCTCAAAGATGCTGTGGGAACACATTTAGCCTTTTTGCCCTCGTAGCATAGTTAACATTTAGTCAAACCAAAATACAAACACATTTCACTATACGCCCACACGCACGCACGCACGCACAGGCACGCACACACACACACGCACTCACGCACGCACGCACGCACGCACAGGCACGTACACACACACACACTCACGCACGCACGCACGCACACACGCACGCGTGCACAGGCACGCACACCCACACGCACTCACGCACGCACGCACGCACGCACACACACACGCACAGCGTAACATGTAAGGATTTGAATAGTGACACAATATTTTGTTGTTTTTGTCCTGTACCCCAACACATTGGTTTTTAAATAAATCAAGACATATGAGGTTAATTTAAGAGTATTTACATCCCTGTTCAGTGATCTATGCTGGAATAACAGTCCTTTTTTATACAGAGTAAAGTTAGTTAACAAAAGTAATGGGAAAAATAAGCATAATCTTAAATAAAGTTGTCATATTTAGTACTTGGTTACACATTTTTTACATTTGACGACTGTCTGAAGTCTGCAACCCAGAGACATCACCAGATGCTGGGTATCTTCCCTGGTGATGCCCTGCCAGACCTGAACTGCAGCCATCTTCAGTTCCTGTTTGTTTCAGGGGATTTTTTCTTTCAGTCTTGTCTTCAGCAAGTGAAACGCATGTTCAATTGGTTTCAGGTTGGGTGATTGACTAACAGTATATGCCAACACTAACACAACATGGCAGGGGGAAGGGGACTTAGTCAGTAACAGTTCCTTTTTTTTCTTTCCATCACTTTGGTGCAGGTTAATACATATATGTCCATAAGAATTTGTTTCAGAACTGTACAGGTATTTAATGTACTTTTTCGTGAACTCTAATCTGGCCTTTATGTTTTAGGGACTTACCAGTGGTTTGTGTCTTGCAGTGAGCCTTCTGAGGTTACGCTGGTGCAGACACATCTACGCTTACATCCTGGAGAGCGTTCTTGATCTGTTCAACAGTTGAAAAGGGATTTTTCTTCACAATTTAAGCATGCTTTGGTCATCCACTCAAGTGGGCTTCCATGATCTACCAGACTGTTTACTACTGCTGAGCTCTTATCAGTGCATGCTTCAAAGCTTCAAACACTGCACCAAACAATTGATTTTGCCACACCAAATATTTTGGCTGAGTCTCTGATTGATTTATTCAGATTTGTCCACCCCATGATGGCATGCTTTAATGGCATTGACACTTATTTGGTCCTCATGGTCAGAGACAACAGCAGCAAACTCCAAATGCAAATTCCACTCCTAGAATCAGCTCTCGAAGCTTTCTTCCACATTAACTAATTATACAGCAACATGCAGCTAGCCAATCAATAACTGAGCAGCCAATTGTCCAATTACTTTTGGCCTCTCAAAATGGGGAGGACTATATATAAAAATGAGTCACCCGTTATGGATCTTCAGATTAAAGCTGACGGCACTTTAACCTCATATTCATTCATTTCAGGTCCAATGTGCTGGAGTACAGAGCCAAAACGACATTCTGGACTGCACGGCACATGCATATGTGTGTGTGTGTGTGTGTGTGTGTGTGTGTGTAGTGTGTAGTATGTGTGTGTGTGTGTGCGTGTGTGTAGGTGTGTGTGTGTAGTGTGTGCGTGTGTGTGTGTAGTGTGTAGTGTGTAGTGTGTGTGTGCGTGTGTGTAGGTGTGTGTGTGTAGTGTGTGTGTGTGTAGTGTGTGTGTAGTGTGTAGTGTGTGTGTGTGTGTGTGTGTGTGTGTAGTGTGTAGTGTGTGTGTGTGTGTGTGTGCGTGTGTGTAGGTGTGTGTGTGTAGTGTGTAGTATGTGTGTGTGTGTGTGTGTAGTGTGTAGTTGCAAGCGCACGTAAATCTAAATCTGTGGAAAAGGCCTATTAGCTGGCTAAGTCAGGACTTCCCCCCCATTCTCTATGCGTTAACAGCTCTTCACACACACAGTGGGTTGTCTCTCTCCTGTGCCTCCTGCCCCCAGTGCTCAGTGCAGATCCATCCTGCAAGAGGCTCGATCGTGATTCGCTGCCGCAAAGAACAATGTTCCGAAAACACAACTCAGACAGTGGGCGGCCCACTGAACAGTCTGACTGGTCCAGAAATTTCCAGGAAACTCCCCCCGGCCCAGAAATGTCAGGATTTGCATATGAGCGAAACAGCTTTCCAAACTTCGAGGGGGGGGGGGGGTGGGTCAGTTATGCTATGTGTAACCGTCCGGAGCTAGGGGCCAAATTCCAATCCAGTTGGTTATGAACTTATGAATTGACAGATACTTGTGAACCGTCTCAAGTATTCATTCATCGAATTTCGTTCATTTCCTGAGGTGAATAGCTGAAAGAGAACTGAACCAAACCCTGCTAACCTGCCATAGATCACAGGCGTGCCGCTTTGGAGGAATGCTAACCAAACGTGGCCATTATGTGTAACCCTAATTAGCTGCAACCAAGTATGGATTCTATCTTTTTCCTTTAATACTTTTTGGTAAGTCTTTTTTTTTTGTGGCTTTGAAGTCAGTCACACCATATCAACTGAAATTAATTTGTAATAATTAACTAAATTAATTATATTGATTTATAGCGGAGGCTCCCAGTCTAATGTGAAAAGAGCTGGTGTGGGTGCAGGTTTCTGTTCTACCCCCGCACTGTTACTCCTGATTCACCTGGTTAACTCTAATCATGGTCTTCGATCAAGATCTTAACAAGATCATAACTAGAATCAGGTTTAGCCTTGGGCTAATACAAAAACCTGCACCCACACCAGACCTTATTGGATAAGACTGGGGACCCCTGCTTTATAGTATATAAGTTTTTATAGTTTTAAGAAGTGCTTAATTTGGGCTGGATCCGGCTCGACCTGTTCAGTTTTGGACTACCTGTGTTACGGGAAGTATTTGCATGGATCTGGAAACTTTTTTTTTTTTTTTTTTGTCTTAGTTGTGGGACCTCTGAGATGCTGTGGTCTCTTCCATCTGAAACTGCCCGATTCACAAATTAACCGCTTTTTCAGCTGAATATTTTCCGTAGCTTGTGTACAAAAGCAATAAACATTCTTGCCTCACTGCTTGCCTTTATAAGAACGCATGCACTCTGATATATAAATATTCCTCAGTTAGAATCAAAGTTTTTACCCAGGTTAAATCTTGAAGACCTGCTGAACGGTTTGCATGTAAAAACATCACACCTGTCCCTTACACCAGAGCGCAAGGGGGGGGCCCTGCTCTTTGGGACAAGGGTCTGCAGCTCTGGAAACCGCTCTTTCTGTGGTGGGGGCGGCAGGCGTCTGTGTGGGGTCAGGTGTTGTCCACTCCTGTGGCTGCACTGACAGAGACAGGAGGGGGATTTCCACTGGCAATGGAAGATTAATAAGACTTTATGTATCCTGCCTATCAGCAAATATGTGAAAAGGTCAAAAACCACTAAAGAGAAAGACAAACAGAACACAGCACATCCAGATACAACCTTTGTGTATTTGGGTTCATGAAAAGCACAAAAATACAATACAAAAAGTGTATTATTATTATGATTATTATCATTATCATTGTTACTGTTATTATTATTATTCAGTGAAAACAAGTTCACTGAGGTTGGTGTGAAGTTGAATTAAGTCGAGTTGAATTAACACTGGGCTTGAATTCGATGAGTTTGAATTTAGAGATATATAGTAGTTTTAGTGAGATTAATTGAGGTGAAATCTGGTAGAACAGAAGATAACTTTTTGGTGAAATATTAGAGGGACCTGGCATAGGGGGTTTTTACTTCTTAGTGTACAAACTATAAGTTTCACCTTTGTGGTGCAGGAACAGAGTTATCTTAGATCATCTCTACACCCTCAGTGTCTCTGTTTGTATTTCCTGTTTGGGTAGGTGTGTAACACTTTTGCACTAAACATATGACTGCATAGTCGTCGAGTTCTGCGCCTTTGCTGGATTACTTTTATTCATGATCAGCGCATTGCTGGTGCTCCTACTACCATAGGGTGTGCAGAAGTTCCACTGGCTTGGGAATAAAAAATTTTGGCAGCGTCAAACAGATTGCCTGCCAGTCTTTCAGAGAAAAATTATCGTCTTCATTCCCTTTTCATCTTTTACATGGAGTGTGAAAGAGGGAACGATCTTAGTGCTGGGGGGCGGGGGGGGGGCGGGGGTGATTTAAATGGGGAGAACCCATGCCAGAGCCCCAGGGCAAACTGTGCCCATTTGTGGTGTCACCGATAGAAAGTTCCGCCTTCATTTCCCTTGGCAGATAACCCAAACCAGAGCTCCGGGTTTAGAAAGCGCACGCCTGCGGTGTCACGATCGAAAGGTTCCTCCCTCGTTTCCCTTTGCTGAGGAACCCTGGCCAGGGCTACGGGCGGAGGAGCGTGCGTGTGCAGACGTGGTGTCAGTGACCACCACGGCCGCTTGCCGTAAACACACAGCCGCGTAATGTCACAGCTCCATCGGTTTCACTATGATTCACGCACTGTAAATACAGTTACACAGAGAGCTCTGCCCTTCTATCACTGCCGTTACCGCCCAATAAACCCCCCCCAACCCCCCCCAGCCCCCACCCCCCCACCCCCCCCCCCCAGTCATCTGCTGACTCATGGTGACATGATGCGAGATTGAAAAAAAGGTCAAACGAAACGCTTAAAGAGGTAAAGGGTTTACGTGTTTTAAAAATTTTAAATACTGAACATTTATAAATACGTGTGATTGCGTGTGTGTGTGTGTGTGTGTGTGTACGCGTGTGTGTGTTAGAGTGTGCACCTGCAAGATTAGGGAAAACATGAGCTTGAGACAAAAAATGCTGCACACAGTAGAACACACATTTTTCAAAGAGCATTGAAAATAAACAGCCTGTTATAGTCATATATGCCTGCAATGCTTGGACCCCCTACTTGCACATGACCGCACACCAACACCCCACATACGTGACTGGAAGAAGTGCATCTGATTGGAAGAGGTGTATCTGCTCACTGCTTTTTTACCCCCGACCAATCAAATCGTCGATGTGCAAATGCGGTTTTTGTGGGGAGCAGCTTCGTCCCAAATACAACTGAAGCTAGACTGTCAGTCGTGTCCACAGTCATCAGTTGCCATCGTGGGACTGTCGTTCCTATGGCAGCCACTGCCTACCTCGACAAACTCCACAAAAATACGAAAGATGACATTTTGTACAGTTTGTCCCACAACCTCGCTGTAACCTTGGGCGTTAAGACACGTATTAATATTTCCTGTGCATTGAAATGGCTGTGGTTAGATGGCAGCAAAGCCAGCGTTGGTTTGCAGCTGCCTTGCCCCCCCCCCCCGCCCCGCGTGCTGAATTTACCTTACATTACAGGCATTCAGCACACGCTCTCATTCAGAGCGACTTACACAACATTCTACACAGCGTTCACTGTGCATCCGTTTATACCGCTGGATATACATCCTGAAGAAAGTCAGGCGAAGTGCCTTTGCTCAAGGGTACCAACGGCAGTGTTCTACCCGGGAATCGAACCCGTGACCTTTAGGTTACAAGACCCGTTCCTGATCTGTCTCTCTACACTGCCTAATATGTCGCATGTGAAAATATTGAAAAAGAAAAATTACAATTTCAATTGAGGTTTAGTTTTAGTTTAGTTTCATTATTTTTGCACAATTTCAAAAAATACACAAAAATGACAAAGATAACAAATAATATACAGTGCAGGGAGAGGCAGAAAGCCCAGTGGGCTGATTTGAAGCCTCCACCTAAATAATGTTAAAATTTCACAATGTTATACACCACTACTGGAACCGCTGCTTGACGATGATGAACATAATGCTGTAAAATCCACGTGATCTCACACAGAGAACGTGTACGGATTGGACGGGACGGTGCGTTTACAGCAGATTTCCGCGTCCCGGGCCTTACTTGTGAAAAAATGAGCCGAATCGCAGGGGCATCTGGCCTTAACTGGGACGTTCTCATCCGCGTGGCTCAGCAGCCTGCGAGAGCTTTCGGGCCTGGGACGAGGATCACGGTGGGCCCACCCTGCGAGGTGCCATGTGGTCGAGCGCCCGTACGCTCTACAGTAATATCAGAAGTGCCCCCCGCCCCCTCGCCCCCCCCCCCCCCCCCCCCCCACTACCACCTGCCAGGGTCTCTAAATGTCAGTTTAACGCTCGTTTACTCTGGCTCTGCCTGGTATCGGCAGTGAGTCATTGTATTCACGGAGAATGGGGTGTCTGTGCGTGTGTATACGTCTGAATTGGGTGGGGGTATTCTCATTGTTAAGATTTTACCGTAAACAAAGTCTATCCCACAGTGCATACCCCAGCTACAATTGTCATTTAGATACCAATTTCGTACGTTCCGGTGTTACAATCTGTAAATCACAAAATAATATTTATATGATAATTTTTCCCCCATCAGATCCCACCTACATTGTAAAGAAATCCTGTAAAAAAATGGCAGCAATTTTGCCAGTGGAAAAACCTGCTATCCTGTTATTTAACTAAATTAATCCTATGGAATGGCTGTTAAATAATGAGTTATTGCTTTTAATCTATTTATCGTAAAAAATATTTTCTAATGACAATTCTTTTACAGTGTTAAGACCAGACAGTGGCAAGTCTTTAAAAACCCTTTTAAACATGTTAAAGGAGAGTTTCACCAGGCCTGATGTGGGAGCTGGCTTCCGTTCAGTGCTAAAAAACTCAATTCAACAAATGAACAAATTTAGTCCTTTCATCAAAACCACAATTGATTGAATCAGTTGATATATAGCTGGGCTAGATCAAGAACCCACACCCACATCTAAGACCCCTGATCAAAAGTAAATTGAAAGCACTGGGTGGTTTTGTAGAAGTATTGTTATTAACTTTCACGGCAAAAAATAAAAAATAAAAACTATTATGTATGTCCATACTTTACTAAACACCGGGCCGCATTCACAAAACTTAAAAAAAATAATTCTTACTATTGTTCTCAAAAATGTTCCTACGAAAAAACAAGAGATTCATGTCACACGTGCAGACCTTTGTTTCTGTGCGTATCCCAGGTGTGTGTGAGATGATGAATGCTGGCTGTTTGTAAATTTTATGCGCACTCCTGTTCATATGATTTGCACAAGGAAACAGCCAGGAACAAATACAGCTAAGAAAAAAACGATGAATGCTGAAATGTTCTTGGAAACGTTCTTGCACGCATTTTACGATCAAACGTGATCGTACACACGGTCCGTGAATGAGGCCCAATGAGTTCAGAATCACATGGGTGTCCAATCTTTTCTGAAGAGGGCCAAAGAGGGTGCCAGATTTTGCTTTAGCCCACCACTAAGACAACTGAGAGTGTGATCCTCAATGTTTGGTAAAGTATGGACGTACAAACTATTTGGAGGTTTTCATTTTAATTTTTTTTTGCCATTAAGGTTAGTAATAACACTTCTACAAAGCCCCCCACTGCTTTCCATGTACTTTAGATCAGGGGTCCCCAGTCTTAGATGTAGGTGTGGGGTTTTTTTTGATCCAGACTGGCCACCCTTGGTTGTATGCACCCCGATGTGACTGCAGGGTTGCCGGGCAGGAGAGATGCAAGGAAAGAAGTTGTGTACGTGATGGCGCACGATAAGGTCCTCCCCACGGGTCAGGGGAAACTCTACAGCTATGACTGGGACGGGGCACAGAATGAATGAATGACAAACCGTCAGTCAAGTAATTTCTGAAACAGACGGCAACCATTCAAAGCCCGGGCGCCTGCCGCGGGAGGGGGGGGGGGGAGGGGTGCCTGCGGTCGGAAAAAAAAACATGAAAGATGCACCGTAGCTTCTGGTGAAATTCTGTGGAACTGCTCGTCCCTCGCGTTATGCGCTGTGGCCCATATGAGAAAGCGCTGCCCCATTCACAGACGAGTGAATGACTCACAGCATGAGAACTGCCAATCCGGCCGCGGCGCACTCTGTCCCTGATTATTCTGAGCAACAGCAACTTTTTAACTAAAAAAAAACGTAACTTTAACGCACAATGTTGTTTGAAGGAAAGAAATTTCGATTTTTTTTAATTGATTTTTTTTTATTTTTTTATTTTGTCAAGGGACAACCAGAAATCAACAAAAAGCAAGCTCTTTAAGTTCTTTACTTAACGAGCTTATGTACAGGCTATCTGTTGTATTTTTTGGTTACCATTTTGGTTGAAATGTATTTATAGATTGAAATGTACCTTTGCATGTATACAGTATATGTACAGTTGCTCATTTGAATATGTTTAACCATGTTCTGCATGGGTCCCATTTACACTTTAATTTCCTGTTACTGTGGATTCATTTCTGTGAATGTTTGTAACTTCATATTACTTTATATAACTTTCATAAAAATAGCTTTTTAAGCCTCACTGTCTACAGTATTTACAAGTGTCTAGCTTCCTTCTTTAACCCCTTTTTAACACAAGCTCGAAAATGACCTACCCAAAATAAAATGGTTACTATTTGTGAATCCTTTTGGCGACAGGCACAATCCTGGTCTCTTGTGAAAGGTAACCCTTGGGAGTTTGTTTTCAGAACAGCTCTAAATATTACTGAAATAAAGCAACAGAAGCTCAAACACAGTGGAAGTGGATGCTGTTTCTCACCTAAAGGATGTTTTTGGAGTGAATACAGATGCTTGTGGCCGATGGGTTTAGAAACACAACACAGCCTCAGCCACAACGCGGGACAGATCCTGGTTCAAAAACAAACATTTTGTGTAGCCTTTTCTGAGCAGGTTGCCCAAAAGGCGACTCCAAGAGGACACTGGGTAACAAAATGATATTGATATTGTTAAATGCTATATATTGTATACTATGTGCTTATGGAAGAAGTGTGCTTAAAAATAGCTTGCTTTCCTCCTGGCTGTCACCCTCCACCCCCCCCCCCCCCCTCCCCCCCTCCCCCGGCCTCAACCTCCCACTCCTTGCTTTCCCTTGAAACCTCTGGCAGCAGGTCTGGAAGAATGTCAAAAATAAATACATTAGCTATCTAGTACACTAGTCTATTCATTGAGGTCCAGTGATTGAAGATTTCTCTAAATACCCTAACCTCCATCAACATATCAAAATATTCTAAATGATCAATATTCTCAAAGTATTATTTTTATTATTCAGTATGCCTATTCTTATTTATAATAACACTGAATTTTTTTTTAAACATATTTTGAGAATGTAGTTCACTAAGATAAAATGGGATCAAGTCTTTCGTTGAACATCCTGCACTGTCCTCCTCAGAAATATTCACTCAGACGACTGCTTGCCTCCAAGCCCTCCAAATGCCCTTTGTTTTCACTTAGGCATCGCAAAATTAATTTTTGTTGTAAAATAACCTTTGTTTGCATAAAGTCTCAAGAACTTTTTTTTTTTTTTGTGCCAGTGTGTAACATTGTCTGCGTGTGTACTGGAGTGCGGAAACACTAGAGATTCAACAAAGAGACTAATTCACAGAATAATGCTCCACAGACATGGGAAGAAATAATCAGGGAAGAGTACAGTGCGTGCATCCAAATAAAATAAAACCAAGTATGTTAAAATAAATAAATAAATAAATAAATAAATAAATAAATAAATAAATAAATAAATTTAAAGCCTACAAATTAAAACATACCTTTTTAGCCTGGCTAAAAAAGTATGTTTTAAGCTTATGTTAAAAATTGTCGACATTCTCCTTTACCCTCAGATCTACCCTGGACCATAATTGCTGAATGCTGCTCAACCATGGATATTTTGTCCTGGTTTTAGGAACCACTGAAAGGCCCCTCCCAGAAGACCGGAGGGGTTCCAGTAGCTTCATATTTTAACAGCAGATCAGAGAGATAGCTACGCAGCAAGGCCATGAAAGGATCTTTAAGTCAATTCTAAAACTGAATGGCAACCAATGCGGGGTACTTAGTATGAATTGTAGTTGTAGTATGATTGTAGTTTTTTTTCTTATTTTTTGGGAGACCAGATAGCAGAGCATTACTCTTGTCTAGCATGTTCTAGCCAATAAAGGAAAGTTCCGGAAAGACCAACCAATCTATGGAAGTCTATCTGAAAGGATTCTGTGATCCACTTTATTTAATGCAGTGCTCAGGTCAAGCAATACTAAAACTAAACTTGGCACGCAAATTGATCCTGATATCATTTATAACCTTGACTAAGGCCATCTCAGCACTGTGATGGGTCTGGGAATCAGTCAGTGGGTTTACATCATGTTTGAAAAAGTCAATATATTGTTTCAGTCTGGCTAAAACTGGACTTTTAAAAATCATGTAAGCATTGTAGTCTGACTATGATTTTTTCATAGTCGGGCTAACATACCCAGATAATGCGGTTGGGGGTCGATTTACTACGACATATATATGCTTCAATAGGCCAAAAATTGGGCTAGGCTTTCTGCACATGTTCTGTAATTTACATAGCAACTATGTATATGTAATCAATAACATTTCAGTTATAACCATATATAACTTTAAAAGATTTAATTCAATCTTCTACTGGGACTTTTGCTGTTTATTGAGAGTGTGACAGAAAATTTTGGTGCCGCTGACTATAATCGAATGTTTTTCACATTTACTGTTCAATTGAGCAAGTAGGCCTACCATTCAAAGTACATTTTTATGGGTTAGTGCTGTCCTATTGTAGGCTACTTCACATTAATCTTGTACGGCGATCAATAAAGGCTAACAGCACAGCACCACTTAATTCTAGTCACTTCTATCACCACTGTAATGAACTAAAAAAGGCGACAAACGACCTTTTCTGTGAGAAATATATTGTCGAGCTCATGCGCATACACTGCTAGCGAAAAAAACAAATTTCTGGACGGACGAGGAGACCAACTAAATACATAAATACCTAAAATACATGAAGATGGAAGAAAAACGCGGAATGGCGAACTATTCAAAAAAGTTGCAACAAAGAAGCCTTAATCAGATACACCTCGGTCAATAAATCGATTCTTTCCGAGTCATGTGTATGGGGACGACGACAATAATCCAATTAAATCACATCTTTGGCCAAATCAAGCTATTAATATAGATCGATTTCAACTGTGCATGTGAACGCACAGTCTGACATCTTTCAAGGGTGAAGTTGGAGTTTTTTTTTGTTGTTGAAATTTTACTTAAAAATGGCAGATTGGACACGGATGTAAAGTTCCTGAGTACTGAGGAGATCTCTTTTCTTCAGAATGGGATTAAGCGTGGTGGTCTGAAAGAAGTTGGGAAAAAACACTTCTGAAGAGAATACTTCATAGGTTTCACTTCCTCAGCCATACAGCTAAAAACTGTTTTTTCTTTTTTTTTTTTAAAAAGCTGTGGGGATTGGATTGAGATAGCAGAGTATTTCAATTGCGATACTACTTTACTCAACATCTAAGCATCAACCAGCACTCCAAAGCTTCCTCACTAGGTGTGATTGAGGGTTCTGGGATATTGTTTGTCCATCCACCCATTATCTATACCCACTTGCTGTATTCCTGGTGAGGGTTGCGGGAGATGCTATCCCAGCATGCGTTGGGAGAACACCCCCGACAGTTTGCCAGTCCATCGCAGTGCACACACACCATTCACTCACACCTAGGGTGGATTTTAGACTCTCCAGTTTACCAACCTGGCATGTCTTCGGATTGTGGGAGGAAACCGGAGTGTCCAGAGGAAACCCACACAAATACGGGAAGAACATGCAAGCTCCACACAGAAAGGCCCCCACCGAGATTTGAACCCAAGACCTTCTTGTTGTGAGGCAACAAACTCTTCGCATTTGGATGTGAAAAGATCCCTGGAGTTTGAGGAGACAGGGTTAATCAGACAATAATTGGTTGTAGAAAAGAGAACTTCTCAGTTGAATGGTTTCTTAGTAAATCATAAAATATGCCACAAATTATAAAAAGACACACCTACGCATTTGTTTGAATGGCCATGTGTGGCCTCAATGTTCCACTACAACTCAGTGAAACGACTCAGATCTCAATTTCACCGCTAAGTTTATCCCGTCAACCACAAGTTGTCACACAAAGAGGAACTTCTTGTGATTAAGTTTCCTATTCGTTTCACCTACATGGAAAGCAAAATTATTTCCCCTTGAACTTGGTCATACGGGGAACCAGTGACCCCAAAAATGTGACTTATTGTTCACGAGTGAAGAGCAGTGATGTGTTTTGTAATCTCGCCCGGGACAGTCCCTAGGCAGTCTCCGCTCTTGGGGCGAGTGAATGACTTCAGACACCTCCCTCTGGTGTAGATTATTTTAGTAATGTTATCCACTGACGTGAAGGTGAAATGTGTTCAAGCTGTTTCACTTAACAGTCTACTTTGGGAAGCCATGCAGATTTACAACTGTTTGATCTGGTTTTGGAGATTTCTCCCTGGGCTTTTCCTCCCCGAAGCTGCACTTTCCCCCTTCTTTATGTGTGAATTGGTTCTGTTTTTCATGATAACACCCGTGGGATAAAAGCAGACACCACCTTCTTCTCTCTCTCCATCAGAGTGTAAAGACAGTGATGAATATGTACCTCAGAAAGTTGTGTGTGTGTGTGTGTGTGTGTGTGCATGTGTGCGTGCTTGGGTGCGCGTGTGTGGTGTTGTATGTACTGTACATTATGTGTGAGTACATGTGTTTTTGCACAAATGTGTTACTGTGCGCACGTGTGTGTGTGCGTGTGCGTGTGTGTGTGCGCTCACTTGTGTGAGGCATCGCAATTCTAGTTCCTCAGAAGTGCAGTGGTACTCTCTTGTCCAGGAAATGTTCTGGTTTACAGAGAAATGAAAGACTTAGATGTGTGGTCACATTGAGTCACACGATGGGGAGTATCTCTACTTCTCCTTATCAAAATTTAACCACAGCTCAAGACAATAAGCATAACGTTCCATATGTCAGCCGCTACCCAAACCGAGTTACCAAAAAAACTTTCTGTTTTTTGCTGTCATTGCTATCTCTTATCGGTATTCTTGTAAAAAATGTAATCCACATTCTGCCTAATCCCTTATTAATGAATATTCCCTCATTATATTTAGTAGGTTTACTTCAGTACAGTGATTATAGCCCATTGGAAAAGGAATATGAACCTTCTGAAGAGCTTTTAACCAACCAGCTGGTTGGATGCTTTGCAGTTTACAGCATGGTGTCACTGTCTGCTTTTTCCTACAGTAAAGATGACTGCTGGTTGGATGCTTTGCAGTTTACAGCATGGTGTCACTGTCTGCTTTGTCCTACAGCAAAGATGACTGCTCGTTGTTAAACCAATTATGTAATTTTACATTAGTCCAGTCTCTAATCTCAGTGGCAGCAGATGCCTTATTATTATTATTATTATTATTATTATTATTATTATTATTATTATTATATTAATTATCTTCACTGATAATAATCAAAGTAAAATTATGATTATTAGTATTATTATTATTGATAAAAATCACATTTGAGTTTTTGCATGCACATTGCTTAATGTACATTGCATTTACATTGCCCACAGGTGGACATTCCAGGGGTCAGAAAGTAAAAGTGCTGCCATGTATTTCATCCACCCCTGAACTCAGCCAGCTGATTTAGCTCTACCTCCTGGCTGAAGAATGGTGCCCATTAGCAAATCCAGGTGACTGGAACTAAATCCTGGGATGGTAAATGGTAAATGGCAAATGGACTGCATTTATATAGCGCTTTTATCCAAAGCGCTTTACAATTGATGCCTCTCATTCGCCAGAGCAGTTAGAGATTAGGGGTTAGGTGTCTTGCTCAAGGACACTTCGACATGCCCAGGGCGGGGTTTGAACCGGCAACCCTCCGACTGCCAGACAATCGGTCTTACCTCCTGAGCTATATCACCCCTTATGAACTGTTACCTTCTGAACCTGGATTGTCCACCTCTGAGTTGCCATGACAGCTCTTGGGAGTTCCGTGCGTGACAGGTGTGTCATGCCCCTGAGTCACTGCACCCTGCGTGGGAGGGGAGGCCAGTAGGGGGGGGGGGGGAGGGGGGTCTTTCCCAATCTCAAAAAGGGGAACCACACACTACACTCACACTCAGGTGTTTTCTGAAAGGGATACCCCAAATCTGCATTCTCAAATCCCCCCCCCCCATACAGTGCATTAAAATTAAACACCAAAATCTTGATAGTAACAGTTATCGTGCCGAGCAAAGTGAAGTACTTAGTTAACGCTCACAGTGCCCTGCGTCAGAGGTAATGGATATATTTATTCAGTTTAGTCACAGTTTCCTGATGGCACATTTTCTATTTTCCTACTGAACCAGTCTCTCCTGTTATTGGTGTGTAATGCCTCCCAGACATACTGAACCAGTCTGTCCTGTGATTGGTGTGTAATGCCTCCCAGACATTACAAGAGTCTAAGAGGAGTTCGAGGCCCTCTCACATTTTACGACAATATTTTCTTCCAGCACCCAGACCAAGCTAAATCTGTCATTATTTCTCCATGTGTAGTGTATGGTCAGTATAACTATATAACAGTAGAACTAGTCACACTTACTACAGTTTTGTATTAATTTCAGTGGTGTCACGCTTCATAATGCTGTGGAAATGCATGTTGTACCTCAACAGATGTGCACACCAGCCAGAAGAACGCAGCAATATGCCACTCAGTTTCATAGGTCCCACAGTTTAATGAAGGATAAATAAATGATAGGGGTGACGTAGCTCAGGAGGTAAGACCGATTGTCTGGCAGTCGGAGGGTTGTCGGTTCAAACCCTGCCCTGGGCATGTCGAAGTGTCCTTGAGCAAGACACCTAACCCCTAACCCCTAACTGCTCTGGCGAATGAGAGGCATCAATTGTAAAGCGCTTTGGATAAAAGCGCTATATAAATGCAGTCCATTTACCAAATGAATAAATAAATACAGTAAATAGGACCTTATTAATACGGTAGCCAATTGCTCAGGCTAAAGCTAAGGCTGTAGAGCACACAGACATTGTGCTCTGCCTGAATAAATTAAGGCCTGGATTCTATTAACATTTGTACTTAACTTCACATCGAAGGTATGATTATTTCGCTTATCAAAGATGGAGCTTGTGCATTTAATTATAATTATGAGTCAAAGTTAACAGCTGGTTGAATCCTGGCCTTTGTGGCTCTTACTGTACATCTCAGGATGACTCGGACCCTGAGCAGTTAGTTTAATATATTCTATTTATTTATCTGACATTTATTTGACCAGAGGTAGTCACAATGAAAGTAACATCTCTTTAGCGAGTGAGCCCTGAAGCTTTGGACTGTGGGAGGAAATTAGATTACCTGGAGAAATAACCCACGCCAAGCACGGGGGAAAGTACGCAACCACCATGCAGAGAGGAAACAGCCGGCCGGGACCTGGACCCAAAACCTCCTTCACCTCCACCACGCCACCGTGCCGCCCTGGCCTTAACCGATCGGACAACGTGGGAAACGTGCACAGATCGGCTCACATCCCGAACACACACCAGATACTCTGGCTGCCCAGCAGGGCGCACGGAGCACTGCAGTTCACTGGTACAGTAGAAGATGGGGCCAATTCCTGCTCAGTTCAATGAATTCAGGAACCGAACTGGCACTTCAGTTCACAAATCGAAAAACACCGGAATGTTCTGTGAATATCTCACCATAAATTAATTGACTTTTTACTTTGTTTCCTGAATTGATTTAATTGAAAATGGAACTGATCTCAACTCACAGCTGAGTAACTTCAACAGCGCTATCCAAAGCTGATTAAACACTGTGGCTGGCCGTGTGGATTGTCCTTAGCATGCATATCCTGTGTGTGCTTTTAATAGCAATGCTGCACATGGATATTTTTTTCGCCGGTCTTCTCCCAAGAAACTACTTTTTTCAAGGCACAGGGTCCCGTGATATGGATAAGAGTGTCCTCCGAAAGTTGAACTTCTCAAACTATGATTATTTTGCTAAGTAAAGTAAAGTAAAGTAAAGATAAGTTAAGTTAAGTGAGTAAAAGTAAGAGCGTGGGATAACTGTGAGAGAAAACCCAGAATAAGACATGATGTCAGCCAGTCTGAGAGGTGTGTGGTCAAGCAGAAACGCCAGACGTGCTCGGTCTCAGTACCCAGCTCAAAACTAGAGCACGACCGATGCCAGATTTTTGGGTCCGATGCCGATCCCGATTTTGGAGAGTCCTAGCCCACCGATTACCGATGTTTTGACCGATATTTTGGCAAAAAGTGCAACATTTTCAAATCAATTTGAAAAACATATATTTTATTAAAGTTTCTATATTTAAGAACATTTAACTTATAAGCAAACAAATAAAAATAAAAATAAACACACACAAAACTTTTTAGATTAAAAAATGTAAAAGATGATATTAAATTAAATATATATATATTAACACCATCTTTAAGTGTGTGAAATCAAAATAACTCCACACCTTGCTTTTACTCCTTTCTTTTCCAGCCATCTATAAAAAACGTATTTTAAAAAAATCCGTTTTCCAGTTTCAAACATGTATTTTTATGAATATTATTATTATTGTTGTTATTAATTTGTTATTATTATTTCTTAGTATCTATTCTCAGTAAATTAATTATATTTAATTATTTTATTCCTACTACATGATCTCAAAGAGTAAGACTTTATCTAGCGAGCTTCCCTGTCCATAAGAATTCGGTGGTGAAAATAACTACAATGCGCTCTGACGCGTACTAGATGACACACTCGCTCACAATAACGTATTAGCTATGACACAGCCTCGTTATTTCTTATTATATTTTCTCAGTAAGTTAAATTAATTATATTTTCTTATTGTATTTCTACTACATGATCTCAAAGAGTAAGACATTATCTAGCGGAGCTAATGAGTGAATCAAGTGTAACGTTAGATGAAATTAAATTGACTGGATGAAATACGTAAAAAAAAACTACAATGCGCTTTCGTGCAGGTTACCCTCGCTAACTGTTGGTTGATTCACTTATCCAACAGCAATCCTTCTCTCATGTTATCACGATAAAGCTAGATAACATGGCTTAAAATTATCCACGTTAGAAGTGTTTTATCTACGTTTTTATTGTCTGGTTAGCTTGCTACGATGACGCGTGACTAGATGACACACTCGCTTGCAATTTTCCTGGCCTTTGTGGCTCTTACTGTACATCTCAGGATGACTCTGACCCTGAGAAGTTAGTTTAATATATTCTATTTATTTATCTGACATTTATTTGACCAGAGGTAGTCACAATGAAAGTAACATCCAAGCAGGGGGGGAAAGTACACAACCACCATGCAGAGAGGAAACAGCCGGCTGGGACATGGAACCAAAACCTCTGCTATTGACACAGCATCATATAGTAGCTAATATCATTATCTCAGATTAAAAAAACAAATGTGTGATGCATTCAGCCACCATTTTATTTTGGCTGGTTATTCATTTGAGAATACAGCGATGTCCTCTGGAAATGTAGATCCTCCGCTGCATATGTGCTCACTGCCACTTCATAAAGGCTTGCTAGCCAGCTAGCTTGCTAAAGTGAACCAAATATGTTAGCTAGCTCGCTCGCTTGATAATGAGGATTGATAAACATAGTGGTCGTATAAACGCATTTAATTAAAAACTTTCACTAAATATACACACCTTTATTGCGGCAATCGAATCTGTGCAGACAAGTCTAGCAGTTTAGAATATTGGATGAGGCACGAGTGACAAACGTCTAATTAGAGAAGTAGCGCGTCAGCTGCTGCAGTTCACACTTGTATTAGAGCTCCCTCTACTGGATAATTCTAGTAAATAGCAATTACAACGTTCGAACAGACAAGTACAGATAAATAATCAATGTTTTTTTAATTTTTATTATACTTATTTAAAAATCGGGACACATCGGCTGCATAACTGCCGATCCCGATGTCGTCAAAAAAGTCAAATAATGGCCGATATATCGGCCAAACCGATAGATCGGTCGGGCTCTACTAAAAACCAAACTGGTCATGGCTGTTCTTAGTTAATTTAGCTCCCCCTGAGAGAGACAATGAAGTTCACCGCTGAGAGGAATCAGCATAATGGTTTCATGCGTGAGAATATAAAATAATGGGTGTCTTTTCTCTGGTGTTAACGTCGATATTCAAATCAGAGCTATGATTTTTTTTTGCTTATCAAATATGGAACTCTTGCCTTTAATTATGAGTCAAAGTTAACTGCTGGTTAAATCCTGGCCTTCTTGGCCTTCCTGGCTCAGGCTGGTTCTGACTCTGTGCAGTTAAATTAGTACATACTGCAATGCTCTCCATAATACAACCATTGGGTCTCCTACTGAAACCCTGTGAAGAGCTGGTTTTTTGGAATGTTTTTTTTTCTTCTTTAAGAATAATAAGTCAGTGTTCTAGAACTCTGTTGCTTTCAGTGAACAGTATGCGATTGTGACATCAGCATTAGAATGCTCAGTTAAGAACACACATCTGTGACCTCACACCTTCATGCGTTTAAGCTGTAGACTAGTGGCTTTCTGGGGGACAGTGCAGGAAGGTTGGTAGGGAGGTGGGCTAGTAACTGAAGGGCTGTGGCTGCACTTTCCAGCTGGGTCCTGCTGTTGTACCCTTGAGCAAAGTACTACACCTGAATTACTTCAGTACACAGTATAACCAGCTATATATGTGGATTGTCTGTTAAAATAAAATCTGTCTTCTGACCACCAAAATATGCTGTAATGGCCAATAATGCTCCTGGGAAAATTATGGCGAAGACCACTAATTTATGCAGTCCTAGAAGTAATGTCCAGATACTGGATCATTTAAAACTCTGAGCCTGGTTGGTTTTGCAAACCAATTTCAGAATAAATGTACCGAATAGAACTCGAAAGAAAAATAATAATGTAGGTAATGCTAACAAAGATCATTTTCAAACACCAGCATGGAAATGCATGAAAAATAAAATTAGGAGAATGGAAAGGGAGAGCCTTCAGATTTAAGTAAAACTTGTTTCAGCTGGTTCTAGACATTGGAATACATTGCTCTGAACTGTTAGGTGTTTTTTTGGATTTTATGTCCTTAAAGTATTGCTTTTGGATAAAATTAAAAAAAATTCACAAATGGGGGTGGAATGAAAGTAAGTTTTTGTACAATCAGGAAGCAACGCAGACACTGTTGTAATTACTGTAGTAATTGTTCAAATCACAAATCAAATACAGCTGGCGCTATCAAACCATGCTTTGATATAATCTTTTTGATGAACAACTGTGGCTCATTTCTAAAAGTAAACATGACTCATTTGAGTCTAGTGTTCTTTTTTTCAGCTGTTTCACTGGAGTAATTTCATTTAAATGTTTCACAGCCTTACAGTAAAGCAGGAAACAGTGCAGTTGTTGTTTGTCCCATTTCACAATATTACTGTCGACTTCCTTGTAAAGCTGATGAAAGCAGCTTGGTAAAAGTGGCTGAAGTCTGCTAGAATAAAGCAGGGCAAGCCTACTGCAGATTCTGCTAGATCCATTTCCAGCAGATGGAAATGAATCTTGAATCCTTTAGTGCAGGGCTAAATTTGTGCAGGGCTTCAAACAACCAAATATAATGAAAATACCAATCAATCATTGCATTCATCACATTCATTAGCAGACACTTAAGCAGAGAAACACCACAATGAAAAAGAATATACATGCATCCACCAATAGTGCCAGACCTGGTAGTAATGTTCTCTAACTTGTGACAACTTAATAATACATAGTGTGAGTGATGCACCATGAAAACACATAATAATACATCAGCGACAGAGACCCTCCCTCAATAGACTATCTTGTCTTTGACTGACCGGATCTTTGTCTGGATCGAGGAAGTCAAAAGGCCAACTGATTAATCAGGGCCTGAATGAGCAATGCAGTCCCAAAGGCACTCTGCAAATCTGCCGCCCGATCAATCAATAAGTCAGTCTGTGAGTCGTACGATGGATCAATACGGCTGTCTCCACAGCAGGACCGCTTTGCACAGCAGATCACAAGAAAGGTCGTGCGTGGCAGGAAATGTCAACGAGGGTTCCCCGTTCCGTGGAACAGGCTCATGACCTCGATCTACGGTACAGTGTAGAACGGACGCTCAAATGTGACCCCGGAGGCCAAAGGCACTGCTGGTTTTCACGTCTTCCCCTCTGATTTAAACCTGAGACACCAGGGTGAGCTAAATTGATATGCATACGGTGGGATTAATCAATCAATTAAATATCCGGTAGATAGAAAGAAAACCAGCGATACAATTATCCTCGAAGGCCAGATTTGAGAATAACTGATCCATAGCATAATCCATTTCTTTCAGATGATTTATTTTTGAGGCTCTCACAGTCTGTGCCATTCTGTGAAAATATAGTTCTGGGAGGAGCTGTTATTGACTAGTGATGGTTGAAAATGATTGAAAACTAAGCTATTTTATCTGCAATGCCAGAAAAAAGGTGAAGCATATTTAAGCTAAGGTAGTAATTAGCTCTCAGAACCCAGTGAAGTAACATCATATTTCTTTAATGCAGTCATTTTTTTTTTTTTTTAAAAGATCCACTCTTCAATGCTTTGCGGGCATTTAAGTGAAGTTATAAGATGTCATTCAGTAAAAAAAAATGCATGTATAAGTTTTTCTGTGTTTTTTTAGAGACAAGTAAGTCATACGTTTAGCTGTATTCTTCAAGTGGAAGAAAAACACTCTTGTAATGACATGGCTTTCAGAGCTAGGTGTGTAGACACTGAAATAGTGAAATGTAGGGACATAAATCCCCCGTGTTTCGAAAGTCAGATTCTTACAACTCTTTGTGGCTTTCTTGACTGATCATAACCTGGACTGATATTGAAACTTTAAACCGTTCTATTCAGTCCTTGGTACTCCAGAGGTCAACAAGAGAAGGTGTAAAAATAGTCAGTTTTTGAAAGCACCATGCTCTGCAGTATTTTACTAACCTAAAGACTTGCTACTGTAGTCACAGCCTGTTCAAATTCATTAATTTTAATTAAATCCTGTGTTTATTATACGTCCTCCGGCATGTCTTATCTACAGAGGGATTAATCCCCCAGTCACAATGCCTGTCTGCACTGGCTGAACAAACGTTTCATAGTCGTCAGGACAACGAAACTGTCTGCCATTTTCCAACGCAGACTGAAGAACGACCACTTCAGACTGCATCTTGGTTCCTCTCCCATCCCCACCTCATAGCGCTCCGCCCCCTTGGGTTCTAGTTGAGGTAAATGGCGTCTTTATGGTTTTATATTAATGTTCTTCGGGCTTGTTCTGAATCTGAATCCATATCTGTTCAGAATGTGTTCTTTGGTTCTTGTTTAGTATAGTTCACTGGTGCTTTAGTGATGTTGCGTCTACCATTCTGGGAAAGTTGTGAGCCAAGTCTGACAACACTGGTCATATTAATCAGGTGAATGCGCGTGTGTTTTCTCCTGCAACTGAAGCTGTTCTGTATAAGACCATCCGATAAACAAATGTCAAGTAACAGCATGAGAAATGCTACAGAAAACCATAGAGTGAAATTAATTTCACCGCGTCACATTTAAAATATCTGGATTGCATAACAAAAACATAGCACAAGCTTGCGCGTTCATCCAAGGGGAAAAGGCACAGGTGACACTTTGACCTGCGACACTGCAAGAGGAGAGAGGCAGGGAACGGGGAACAACATATTGGGGCGACGTAGCTCAGGAGGTAAGAGCGCTTGACTGGCAGTCGGAGGGTTGCCGGTTCAATCCCCCACCCTGGGCGTGTCGAAGTGTCCCTGAGCAAGACACTTAACCCCTAATTGCTCCCAATGAGCTGACTGGTACCTTGCACGGCAGCCTTTCACCACTGGCGTGTGAATGGGTGAATGAGAGACATCAATTGTAAAGTGCTTTGGATAAAAGCGCTATATAAATGCAGACACAAACCAGCAGCTGGTAGTGGTGCCAGTTTGGCTGTAGTACGCATGCCGTTCGGGGGCACCTATAACCAAAACACAAAAAGAGCCCGGCAGAAAAAAAATGTATTTAATTTTTTTAAAAGTTTTTTTTAACTTAATGCTAGGATGATACAAACATGTTTCAGTGAAAATACTTATATAAAGATATTATTATTTGGAGTGTACCTTTCAGCATAGTACACTGAATAAAATGCTTCAATGGACAAACCTGGAACTTTTACTTCATTTGAGCACAGTAAAATATGCAGTGTTGATTCAACTCTGAGTGATAATAGTTGATTTAACACTGGACCTTTTATTGTGAATGAAAATTCAAAATTTCAGTTGGGAAGAGCAAAAGAATGTAGGTGTAGCAACCTAGTAGTAGTAAAATTTTAGGTTTATCCAACGAGGCATTTCTTCAGTGCAGGACATGGTTCTTGAGATTAAGACCAGAGACTCATGACCCCAACCGGGCCCAAAAAAACCCCAAATTGCCAAGTCTCAGGGGTTATGAAAGTGGCAGCGTTTCTGAAAGTGCTGGCGCTTCTGAAAGTGCCGGCGTTTCTGAAAGTGCCAGCGTTTCTGAAAATGCCAGCGCTTCTGAAAGTGCCTGTGCCCACTTTGTTTGATGTCGTCCTGGCACCAGCCTACCGCAGTGTTCAGAGCGATGCCAGGTTCCGCCTCACGCCGGGCACTGTACGGGGCGCCCCGCCCCACCCGCCCGCCCGCACCGCCCGCACCGTGTTCGTTCCGGTCAGCGCCGCGCTGAGAGACGAGCGACCCGGGCGGCCTCTTCTCAGAATGACAGCGTGGCGGGAGGCCGCGCGGACGGGGCTCCTCCCCGACCCCGCGTCCCCGCCAGGACCGCAGCTGCTGTCTCAGCTCATTCTCAGACCGAGATGAGCCACTGGGGGCTTGTTCAGAGGAGATTATGCAAAGCACAGTGTTCAGAGTTAAAGGTTAATCACCGTACACCTAGATCATTTCTTTTCTTAATTAAAAAAAAAAATCTCTAAATGTGTTTGTATGTCTGTGTTATGATGAAACATTTTTAAGCATTACATCACATTACAAGCACTTAGCGCACACTTTTATCCAGAGCAACTTACACAACTTTTGAATAGCATTTACACTGAATCCATTTATACAGCTGGATGTATACTGAAGCCTTGCTCAAGGGTACAACAGCGGTGTCCTACCTGAGAATCAAACCTGTGAACTTAAGGCTATGAGACCAGATACAATATTATTTGGCGGAAAAAAGAAACAGACAGAAAACATCATAGTGCTGCCCTCCTACGTTTGAAAAATGCTTTCTGCGTTCCACTCCGGCCCAAACCATGGTACCAAACTGCACCTTAGGGGGCGCTACTGCGGTTTTGACTCAACATTTTTCAAACTGGAGAATCATGGCGACCTGTTCATAAACGCTCTCCTGTTCCTCCTAAACAGTCCACTAAAATATGTTTCTGAGAACGGTTTGAGGTGAGAAATAGGCCGTGCCATTTCTAGATCTTGATTCATACTTGATCTGCAATGCCTAGTTTAACAGTTTAATCCCAGTTTCATGGGCCAGGCGGTGCTACACTGTACAGATTCATTTGCATACAGAATGCTTTATGCAAATGAGATGGACACGCCTACTACACCCACCCCACTCCTTTTTCAAATTAGTGTAGTAGGTGGAGCCTCTTATCTCATGTACTCCGTTAGTGTAATATTAATACTGGACCATGGCCAACAACACACTTGACCTTGGTTTTATACATCCATCTTTTATCCATACCCACTTATTCCTGGGCAGTGCTACTGGGGGTGGAGCTGGAGCCTATCCCATCATGCAGTGGGCAAGAAGCAGGAATACATCTTGGACAGGCCGCCAATCTATCGCAGGGCACACACACTATTCACTAACACTCTCATACATATGGGCCATTTAGAGTCTCCAATTAGCCCCACCTGCATGTCTTTGGACTGTGGGAGGAAACCGGAGTACCCGGGGGAAACCCACGCGGACACGGGGAGAACATGCAAACTCCATACAAGAATGGCCCCAAGCTGAGATTCAAACCCACGACCTTCTTGCTGTGAGGCGACAGTGCTACCCACTGCACCACCGTGCCGCCCATAGCATAGATGCGTAGCATACTGTAGATGTGCAACATAAATGCGCAGCATAAATACGCAGCATAGATGCACAGCATACTGTAGATGTGTAACATAAATGCGCAGCATACTGTAGATGTGCAACAGAAATGCGCAGCATAAATTACATTACATTACATTACAGGCATTTAGCAGACACTCTTATCCAGAGCGACGTACAACAAGTGCATTGGTTCACGGTGTAGCGGTAAATACGCAGCATAGATGCACAGCATACTGTAGATGTGCAACAGAAATGCGCAGCATAAATACGCAGCATAGATGCACAGCATACTGTAGATGTGTAACATAAATGTGCGGCATACTGTAGATGTGCAACAGAAATGCGCAGCATAAATACGCAGCATAGATGCACAGCATACTGTAGATGCGCAGCATGAACACGCAGCATAGATGCGCAGCATACTGTAGATGTGCAGCATGAACACGCAGCATAGATGCGCAGCATACTGCAGATGTGCAGCATGAACACGCAGCATAGATGCGCAGCATACTGCAGATGCGCGTGAGCAAGGCAGCGGTGGTCAGGCCGCTTCCTGTGAGCCGCGAAACGGTCGCAGTCGCGGCTCAGCTTCCTAGCAGCGCAGCGTTAATCACCACCCGTCCGCTCGCCGCGTCTGAAAGGTCACGCTTTCCTCCGCTGACGCGCAGACCGAGACCTCTCTCTGTCCCCCCGATTTCTGACACATAGACTCCCCCTCAGCCCTCCAGCCAACGTAGTGAAAAATGAGTCACGATACAGAGGTTCTGTACCCTGGAGGGACGCTGTGGAATTGTCCACCCCCCCCCCCCCCTCACTGACGCATGACACACGACCACTTAAAGAAAAGGGGAGGGAGTTTCAAAGTAAGAGGTGAGAACCACAACCTGGGTGGGGGGATGTCAGTCACCGGGTTGGGACAGGACTGCACTATGTGTCTTTATTTCCAGTGGTCAAGTGTTTAGACCAAGTCAACATTACCTCTTGACTGAGGATTGATAATTGTAAAAACCTGCCAGACAACCTGTTCCAAAATGGGGTCAACTGAAAACTTGCAATCAACAGTTTGTGATTTTTACAGACATCCTTGTCCAGGGTGGCCTGCAGTCCATTTATACAGCTGGTCCTTTACTGAAGCAAAGTTAACTTCAGATTTAGTTACTGGTATTTCACTGAAAACCAAAACAACAGCACACTACTGGAAGATTGATCCAACACCCTTCAGGGTGTATGTCCAAGTCCCTATCCACTGTACCACCTTTCAGTGTGTTAATACCGCTTTTACGACTACTTCAGTCATTTCGCAGCGGAACTAAGTTGGAGCGAGCGTTCGGTTTTTCTGGTTTGCCTTTAGAACTTCAGTTCCGAGACCTGAAGGACATGGGAGCAGTTTGAGCATGTCCAAGTGTTGCCGTGCACCGTCGGTGACATAAGAATGAATACCTCCCTTAGCTGGTTTCTTTAATGGGAAATAAAAGAACCATGGGTGAGGTGAACCGGGGTGTTTATTTGACTGGGGATTCCATATGTAAATATAAAATATGTATTTTAATTGAATCCAGACCTAAAGTCCTCGGTGTATGATTCTATATATTTGGTTGTGTCTCGGATCCTGATTTGATTTTTGAGAAACTTGGCAGCCAGGTGTGCTTCTTTGCACGGTGCATGTGAATGCTTGAGGATTAATCCGTAGGTACATACGATCCTTTACCTGTCACTCAGTGCATCTGAATGCTTGAGGATTAAAGCGTAGGTACATACGATCCTTTACCTGTCACTCAGTGCATGTGAATGCTTGAGGATTAATCCGTAGGTACATACGATCCTTTACCTGTCACTCAGTGCATGTGAATGCTTGAGGATTAAAGCGTAGGTACATACGATCCTTTACCTGTCACTCAGTGCATCTGAATGCTTGAGGATTAAAGCGTAGGTACATACGATCCTTTACCTGTCACTCAGTGCATGTGAATGCTTGAGGATTAGTCCGTAGGTACATACGATCCTTTACCTGTCACTCAGTGCATGTGAATGCTTGAGGATTAAAGCGTAGGTACATTCGATCCTTTACCTGTCACTCAGTGCATCTGAATGTGACATGACAATCAGAAGACTGTAACGTACATCAAAGAACAGCTTGGCCATGTCTGAGCTTACCTGCCTTACCTGCACAACTACTGCGTATGCATGTTGTATACAAGCTGTGTGCTCAACAGTAGCTAGGTAAGCTGTTTCGGACATGGCCTTCAGCTCAGCGAACAGGATGTGAAACCTGTACAGCAGTGGTAACCTACTGTGGTCCAGGAGACCAACCATCCAGTAGGTTTTCACTCCAACACTAACAAAGCACATCTTCAACAGCTAGAGACCTTGTTGGGCTGCTGTTCAGTAGAGCCAGGTGTACCAAATTAGGGATGAATAGAAAACTACAGGATGGTAGATCTCAGGAGCAGGGTTGACTACCGCTGCTGTACAGCAAGGACAGCAGCTGTGAGCCACCTCTGTGCTACAACACAGGCTGAATCTCCTCAAAGATGCAACACTGCCCCCTACTGACAAGAAGCACAGCACAGAAATACACGTTTACTCAACCATGAACGCACATGCACACACACACACACACACACACACACACGTGCACTTCTTAAAATTTGGATTTTTTTGCAGAGAACAAGTTTATCTGACTGTTAATTTTCAAAACTTGTAACGTGTATGTTTGTGTGTGAATATGAGTACATGTATAGACTGGGGTGTGCTGTTATGAAATAATGAGTGGCAAGACCCTATGGCCTTGAGATGGAGACTCTCTACTGCTGCCAGGCATTCATCTACAGTAAGTGCTCTGTCACTATGACCTTATTTCCTAGGAGCTCAATGTACTATTGCAGAATCTGTGAATTCATGCATCAGCACCGTGGAGAAGCCACAGTAACTCTGTGAGACCCAGATTTATGCAATTGCAAAAAAAAAAAAATCTTAAAATCTTCTAGTTGGTGGCCAATGATGAGGAATATGTTGAAAAATTACCTTTTTAATATTTTGCTTCAAACTTATGAACATGTGAGAATGCAACATTGGGATTGAGTGGTAGCGGAAATGGTAATTTTGCTTCCCTGCAAGAACATTCAAAGACGCAGTCGCACTAGTTTAAAAACTCAAACTTCACAGTTCAGCTGTGATAGCCTGATGAGCAAATAACCTGTAGCAGGCCATTTCAGACATGGTCAGAACTTGTGCAATAATGCTGTCACAACAAATCCAGCAAGAACAGACGTTTATATAAACCACCGGCAGTGGGACTGCCCCCTCATCACATTCTGTGCACAAAGCAAAGCTTAAAAGGTACTGAATATCTTCACCGAATTTAGGGAAATTGATGGATCTTCTGATGCGACGTAAAAGCTCGTCCAGCACTATGGGCAGTGCAGGACAAAATGCTGACTGAGATATTCCAGCTGTGGCAGTTATCGATTGAAACGATCCAGATGCGATCATAGATGGGCGCTATGACGTTGCAAAGGGCCTGACTATTGCCTGGACAAAATGGGAATGTTGTGCAGGAGTTTTTAGGTGATCTTTTATCTCTCCCGGATGAGCACAGTATGTATTTCTATAGCTGCGTGTTTGTCACAGAAGTCACAGGTGTCACTGATTCCAGGATTGTCTTTCGCAATTTTTTGCGCTTTCTGTGATTTTTCAGCAGGTCTGAATGGTGACCACAATGTAGCCTGCTGTTAGTTGTTTGCAATCAAATATTTGACAGCCCCCATCAACAGTCTTGATGCTGAGTGTGTTATGTTCTGTGCAAGGACCCAAACGCAGACCAGGGAAATCCAAAAAACGTTGTCTTTATTCAGTCCAAAGTTCAAAGCCAGGTATTCAGAGATAGGACGGTACAATATCAAGTTTCCAAAAGAATAGTGGTAAAAGGGCAAAAAATCAAAAACCAGGAGATCAGATAGGCGAAGGTACAAAGGAACAGGCAAAAGAAAAGTCAAAACAAAGCAAAGGTCAAACCAGAAAGCAATCAAACAAAAGGGGCAGGCAAACTCGAAGTCGTACGGAAAGGGTGTCTCAGGAATCTCGATAAACAAAGGCTTACAACACATCGGCACAGTGAATACGATCAACGTTCTGACAGGGAGCTGGTGGGAAAGACTGACATTTATACACTGGGGAAGGCAACAATCAAGGAGGGGTTACGTGAGTAAGGGTGGAGTAACAAACGAAATCCAGGTGAAGAACTTTAGGATAACTAATTAAATGACAGGGGACTGACAACGCGGACTGGAATCACATAGACAACAATGATAACAGACGGCCTGGGTTTAGCAGGTAAAACACGTGCAGAGAGAGAGAGGTGCATTTAGAGCAGGAGACAGGTGCAGGCAATTGCAGAACTCAGCATTAGGGCAGACTAGAAAGAAAAGGGGCGGAGCTACAGCGCAGCATGGAAAAGGGGAGAAAGTTTAAATTACTATACTAATACATTAACCAATCAAAAACCCAAAACTAGTGTTTGTCAATCCATTAGTAATATTCACGTTAGTATATTAATGAGGTTAGTACTTTACAATCTATAAGTTAGTAAGGATTAGTAGAAATGAGTAAAACTAGATATAAGCAGGAAGTAAAACGAGACTGGAAAGAAGGGGGGAAACCACGAAAACCCGGAACCACCCGAATAGTAAAATCACGCAAATACAGGGGAGTGAAGCAGCTCAGGGAACACAGACACAGAGACGGCACTGGGGAGACAAGTGACCGGGAGAATGAAAATACTGGGACGGAGGATGTGAAAAATAATAAACTTACAGAAACACAAAACAAACACTAACAGCAAACAGATACTAATACAGACTACAACAGAGTGCTGCTTGCATGGTAGCTACACATTGTCAGTGACAACAGGCACTCTATCAAAAACTAGCCTACAGCATGTACCAAATCCAACTTCATAGAAATAAAAACAGACATAAACCTTTTTATTAATATTATGGACAGCAACCTGGCAGAAGTAAAACTAGCAGGAATCAACATCAAGATATTTATATGACTGGACAGAGAAATGTCAACGCTAGAATTACATGTAATTTATTTAAAACAGACGTAATAACAAGCTATAGTTTACAGAGGGCATCACACAAAGCCAAGTCTCGCTGTTTACAAGGACTGCTTTTTTACATTAAAAATGTCAAAGTACTCCTCTCTTCATTCTTTAAATACAGAGATACAGAATTACATATTTATACTAACCCATTATTAACTAACTGACCCATTATTATCTAACTAACCCATTATTCATTAACTAACCCATTATTAACTAACTAGCCCATTATTACTACTTGGAACATGTGAAGAGTGAAGCACATTTAATGATTCTAACAGTTTGTATCTGTCAAGGAAAATATTCCTGTGTTGCTGGTAAAACTAATTTTCATTCAAGCAACACATTTGTAATTTTTTCCAGACAGAAATGAAAGACAAAGTGGATGTGTTTTTTAAACCCTCATTTTGGACCTTTGTTTGCAATTATGTAAGGCAAACTGTTTTCCATTTGAAAAAAAAAAGAAGAAATTAACAAATTTGGACTAGAACCTGTTGGATTTTAGTCTTAGTCTTAGTCTTGAAGAGGATTTGACCATTTTCTGTCTCAAACTTGACTTGGTCTTGGCTTGATTTGGACTTTCCCTGGTCTTGGACTTTGGTCTAGCCCTGGGGGAAAGTATAATCCCAAGAGAGACTGCAAGTGAACGAAAATACAGATACAAGCGACAACTTTCCAACTACTGAACATTAAATTGCAATTGCAATTATAGTTTTGAAACAATTTGCTAATCTGCTGTAATGAACTGGACTGCCTCTGGATATATTTTTTCAGATTTTATTCTCATATGGCTACATTCTTCCAAAATACAGGAAAACCCATATCTAATGAGGATAAACCATATGGTAAATCATATGGATTAACTGAACTTGTAAATACTCCTTGTTTAAAGTATATAATACAAACCTTAATTTCCTGGTTCTGGTGCACGATCATCTGGAAATTAAATACATCTGATCAGTATAGTCTAAAAACAAGTTGGAAATTGAACTGTTCATTTCTTTGACAGTTTTAGAAAACTGACCATCAACTACAGTATGCCATGCCTTTGGAGTAGATACCTGTTGAGCGTGGCGATCGTCATCGGAGGGGAATTGAGACGTCTCCACTGTCTTCGCCTCCATTTGGTTCTGGGGAAAGGAGGAATAGCAATGGTCCCAGTTAAAGGTTCCGCTCTGCATTACGTCAGACTTCTGAGGCCCATGGCGAGCACACCAAAACCAGTAAAACAAAACAAAAACAAAACAAAAAAACAGAAAATGTCAGAACCAGGAAGTATCATTTTTTTGCTCAGCTGACAAGCTCAGTTGTGTCCTCTGTCACAGTGCTAATCATGTTTACAATGAACGCAACGCAGAGCAGTGATGTGAGAAGGCTACATGAAGCCCAACACCCTTCACCAAGGTATCATTGTTAGCAAGATTGACAATGATACACTCATGTATCCGCGTTAAGATTGCAAACAATGCTACAATATAGAAAAAAGTATTTTTGGACCACGTAAAACAGTGTGTTTCTTTAAAACTGACATTAGCAATCGCCCAAACTTGTCAGCATCATCCAAAAGCTAAAATTATCTATACCTACTCAGCCGACCAAATCTTCTACCTCGCAGAAGAAAACAGCCTATTCATACAAAACCTGGCAACCACAACATCTCAGCGAAGTGCAGCGACAGCTAATTAGAGAGCCTAAACTGTCATGGTTCTGTGTTTTCCCTTTGTCTTTCCTTGTTGGGCCGCCAGATTTCTGTTTTGTGTCCTGCTCCCCCTGTTTAATTGTATTATTGTTTTCAATTGTCCAATTATTGTTTTTTGGTTATCTCGTTTTCCCTTCCCTCTATGTGGCCTGATTGTTCATTGTGCCCTCCTGTGTCTCGTCAGTGTCGTGTCTATTTAGGTTTCCCTTCTCCCTGACTCAGGTGTTGGATCCTTGTTGGTTCTGATCATGTTCCTGCCCCGTGTATTCCTGCCCATGTTCTGTTTTCAACTTGCTTTTGGACTTTTGGATTTTCTTGTTTCTGGTGGTTTTTGAAGTTTCTCTTTGCGTTTTGTGAGAGTTGCCCTGCGAGGCCTTTTGTTCGTTTTTGTTCCGGATGTGTTTGTTTTCGTTCTTGTTAAGTAAAGCCTTTGTTTCGTACCTTTTGGAGTTTTGAGTTTTTTCCCTGCACTCTGCTTTTGGGTCCTAACCCCCCACAGCCCCCTCCTTTCCTCCACTACTTCCTCGTCTCCTCCATGCCTCAGAAACCGATCTTTGCACCCTCCCTCCCTCCCTCCCACCCTCCCTCCAGTGTCCCAATATTGGAGGAGATGAGCAAAGCGCACAGAACTGCATTGGCAAAGCGGCTTCAAAGCTCATCTGCTCCCCTCCTTTCCTCTACATACTTCCAGGTCGGAAACGAGTGGAAATGGGGGGAGTTGAGGAAAGGAGGAGAGTAGTGAAAAGTACTGAGCCTACAGAGACAGCAAAACAGATCAGTATGTGCATTTTGCTGTATATTGTTTTTGTAGGCAGGTTATAATGGAATTGACCAAAACAATAAAAGGCGCTAATGCAATATTCACGATACAAGGTTAGAAACACAATGTTAACACATCAGGCCTTGCTACTATGGGGTACGTTACTATAGGCATACTATTTTATTAAACAACTGAGCTCAGATATTAAAGGAATTCTGTAACAATACTGCAGCTTCACACGGCTGTCCCGCATTTAGCTACCTGAGAAGGTGCATCGCCGAGATTCAGCCTGAACAGTACACTTGTAAACAGCACAGCTTGGCATTTTGACAAATTAACTTACATATTACAAATGTACCAACATTGAAACATGTTAATGGAATAACCTATTAAAGTTAGCTGACATGCTGCAGTATTCTTAACCAAACAGGAAACTGAATAATAAACACTTAATAAGCAGTAGTTTTATTTGGTATGAAAACTCTTAAAACTCTTAAACATTCTTAATACGTTTTAACATAACATAGCATCAATCAATCAATCAATCAGACTTTATTTGTATAGCACTTTCATACATGTAAAATGTAACACAAAGTGATTCACACAATACTCGCCCCCATCCAGCTTCTCCAGCATGACCGTGCCCTCGCCCACCTCCTCTCCCATCTCCTCCCCCGGCTCTGCCCCAAGCTCCGTCCCATGGCCCTCCTGCTCAATGATGATGGCCATGGTCCTGATTGGCTGGGCTGTTGGTGGTAGTGAGTATTTGATAGCAGATTGGCGGTAGTGAGTAACATAACATAATGACCAGAACAGGCCATTCAGCCCAACGATGCTCGCCATTTTCCTGACTAAATTAGCGCTTCGAATACCAACTCGATAGTATCTAACACTTTATTAAGCCTAGTCTTGAGAATCCCCAGAGTTTTTGCCTCAACTACATGACCAGGCAGGCTATTCCACACATTGACCACTCTGTGTGAAAAAATCCTTCCTAATGTCTGTACAGAATTGACATTTTGATAATTTTCATTAATGTGCCCTTGTTCTACTGACAGAACTCAACCTGAAGAATCTTGTGTAGTTCACTTTTTTTATCCCCTTTATGAAATTTAAAGCCTCAATAAAATCACCCCTAAGTCACATTTTACTTGGCTTGAAGAGATTAAGCATTTTAAGTCTTTCCTCATAGCTCTTATCTTTCATACCAGGAATTAATTTGGTAAATGGTCTGCATTTATATAGCGCTTTTATCCAAATCACTTTACAATTGATACCTCTCATTCACCAGAGCATTTAGAGGTTAGGTGTCTTGCTCAGGGACACTTTGACACGCCCAGGGTGGGGCTCGAACTGGCAACCCTCCGACTGCCAGACAACTGCTCTTACCTCCTGAGCTATGTTTGGTTGCTCTTCTTTGAACCTTTTCCAGAGCCTCTCTGTTTTTCTTGTTGTATGGTCCCCAGAACTGTACACAATACTAAATGTATGGTCTAACAAATGTATTGTATAAGATAGGTATAACTTCCTTGGATTTTTTGGATCTTTTGGATTTACTTTTGGCTATATATCCCAGCGTCCTATTGGCCTTTTTACTACTACAGCACAGTTTTAAATAGCCTGTGATTAATACAGCAGCATGCCATACAAGCAATACAAGGAAAGATGAAGGGAACCGACACGTTACTTCAAGAATTTATTCACCCTTCATCCTTACCCCCATCACGTACCATCAGACTGTGCCCTGCTGTTTTGACCTCCAGGACACGATAGTCTGGGAAACAGACAATAGTTTATTGATGCAAAGCTTTATGTGTGTGTATATGAGTGTATATATATGTAGATGTGCATCAGTGTGTGTATTTGAGTGTGTGTGTGTGTGTACAGTGCTGCTTGAATGTATGTGAACCCCTTCTGCAATTATAGATTTTATCGTGAAATCTTTATTTAATACTGCAAGAACCTGAGGAAATCATGTATGTAGTAAAAAAAACAAAAGGAGTCAGTGTTGGTACAAAAATAAGTGAAGCCCAAGTTGCATTAGTTAAATCAAATTGGTAAGTAGAATCAGGTGGGTAAATAATTGGGTACCAAATGAACAAATCAAAAGAGAGATCTTTAGGAAAGAGTTTGGGTGGGGTGAATAGAGATAAGAAGCTTGGTCAGTTTGGTGTTACTCATACAACTGAATGTGAAACACACCATGCTGAGAGGAAAGGAGATCTCAGAGGAGATCAGGAAGAGGGAATTGAGAGCATTCAGTCTGGGGAAGGCTATACAATCATCTAAAAAAATCTGAGATGATTTTATAACTACATTTTATGCAAAAATAATGACCATCCCTATAGGTCGCACAAACTTTCAAGCAGCACTGTATATACATGTGCGTATATACAGTTGACCTTACATGTGATATAATTAATCTGATAATGTACACATAATGTAGTTGTCTTAAATGCATTGTATAGTTACACTTACCTTCTCCTATGATAAATTAAAATACCAATGACCTAAAAAGACAAAGTCAAAAACAGTAATATCAGTTGGGATATTATATAACAGTAATTTGGAATACAAATCTAAATAAATACTTTTGGTGAAAAATAAATATTTTTCCACAAAAAAAGTTCAAAATGAAAAATCACTTGCTCGTATGTAATTTTATTTTATGAAGAGGCAAATGCATCAAATAATTCCAATTCTACATCTATCAACTCTACCAGGATGACTTTCCCATCGTTATAATTCCATGTAAAATATTATGCACAATAATGACAATTTAAATAAATGAAGCAAATAAATTACAAATACCAGGGCTAATACGGCAAGAACTCCAACTGTAGTGCAGATTGCAATGCATTTTTCTGAGAAATGAAATCACAGACAAACAGTGTTGTATTATAAATACAAAGGCAGAATGAATCCTGCAGCTGAGGAGTTGCAAGCCCAACTCCCTAAACCTCTTGGCAGTGCAGTGTCAGTGACCCTCGCTCCTCGGTTGCAGGTTTGATTCTGCCACTGTACCCTTGAGCGAGCTACTTAACCTGAATTAGTAAAAATATCTAGCTTTATGCAAAAGTGTAATCTTTGTAAATCACTCTGGATAAAGAGGAGCTGATTTTCTGTGTGTGTGTTGCAGGGCATGGGCACATGGGGGTTAGAGTTTGAAAGATTCAAAATAGTATTAGCTCCCCCTTGGACAGACCTCTCCGGGTCTAGACTAGTGATATTCCTTAATGCCATTCCTTCGGTCCCTTCTGAATTCTTGCTCCGAACACTGAATTGCATGGACTTGACATCTTTTTTGTGTTAAAGTGAATTTTGTTAGACTCAATACAGGTCTCTTGCTCTTCATTCTTAATTTAAATTAAGAGATCGGTGTGAACAGAATGATTAAGGTTCCTAATGGTTCAGTTTCCTTGGGCAAAACAACCAAGGTGGCGTGGTCTCTGGTAACACTACACTATGCAATATGTTTGTGGTGTCACAGTCTGAAGTATTGATGCCTATTCCAGTATGAAAGGGTTTGAGCAAGTTCAATCCTCCATGTGTTGGGAACTTTGGTTTGACTATTTCTCAAGATCCATCTGGTTAGCACAGAGCTTCAGAGCATGTCTATAGTCTTTAAATGTGGTCGCTACACTATGTTTACAATCGATAAGTTATTGCTGTCACACCAAATGGATTACAACATCCCCATGTGGCTGCACGTGACCCAGTACAGCAGTTTTGTCGCTGTCACGAGTTGATAATGTGAACTGAGAAATAGAAAGGGTGGCCTCCTTTCCAGTGGATCAAATGTGTACGTATTTACTCTGATTCTTTTTCTTTTTAATGTGTGGTTTGCTTACCTGTGCAAGCTCCGCTGTTCGTCGGCCGGGGTTCAGCAGGATGTATGGTCCAGGACGGGATAGGAAAATAGGTTTTATGTAAAGTACAATTTTTTGTGAAACTTTGTAATAAAGGTCTTGGTTGGTACTTACCTGTCACCCGTGTTGTTTGTAACGGAGTCGTTGCCCTGTGCAAGTAAGAACAGTTAAAGGGTTCATATGGGGAAGTTTGCAACTGCTGTCATAACCTTGAAGCGTGGTGTATCGTGTGCGGGTGTATAGTCTTGCCTGTTGGCGTTGGTGTTTATTAATGTCGTCGCTTGAGGCCTGTAAAGTACACTGGAATAGATGGGGGGGGGAAGGAATTTTAATATACATCTGCCTGTGCTTTCATTTTTTTTTTTTACTATGAATCATTTCAGTAGCAACCACAAATTGGTGGGAACTTACCGTGCTTGGCCCTGTGAATGGAAAAGAGATGCACATTAAATGATAAATATTTTAGGAAATGCATGGGTATGGTGCACACCTTGCCGAACCTGTACCTTAAGCAAAAATTTAATCTGAGGTGCAGGCATGTTGTAATAATACCTAATAATACCTATCTAATGTTAGTGAGAGAGCAGTAGGCCAGCGTTAGTCTTCAGTTGAAATTGCTGACCTGCTCTCCATCTGATTACATTCGTTCAAAAAAGGGTAACCTTGCTTGTGTGGATTACAATGAGCTGCTTACACTAAGGACCACATTCTGTAAAATAACACAACTATTTCTGGTTAGCGCTTTACAGTGGCTAAAAGAAAGAATTGCCCCACACGCTGCATACCTTTTGGTTTTGTAATTTCACATGTTCCGTTTTGAAAACCATCCTGAAATCCACATTCTTTACTTGAGTTACAGAATGCTTCTCCTCGTTGCAGTATATCCACGAGGCAGTAGTATTCTCCTGTAGTTAAAATATAGCGCACAACAGCACACATTTAAAATTGAAATGTTAAAAAATAAGAGGACAAATGAAAAGGCCTTAAGTTCCCTTATATTCTAATCATTTTTAAATAACACATTAGTGAGATTGTAACTTCAATGCAAATAAAAAAAACAAAGGCCACTTGAAGAGTGATCTAGAACATTGCTTCCCTTGGACATTATGAAATAACTAATCAAAAGTTATGGTTTCCAACCACATGGGAAACAAACCAAAAACTGAATTGCTTCAGGAAATATCCAGCTGTATAAATGGACTGTATGTATAGAATGTAGGCTCTGGATAAGAACATCTGCTAAATGCCTTAAAATGTAAATGTACAGTGCTGTGAAAAGGTATTTCCCCCTTTCCTAATTTCCATTTGCATGTGTCACACTCAATGGTTTCAGATCTTTAGTCAATATGTAATATTAGAATAATGGAACCCGACGTTTGTAAACACAAAACATTTAAAAAATATTTATTCCATTTATTTAATGAAAAAAGTAATGAAACACCCATATCACAAATGTGAAAAAGTGTCCCCTTAAACTTAACTGGTTGCACAACCTTTAGCAGCAATAACTGAGACCAAACACATCCTATAATTTGATTTCAGTCTTTCACATCACTCTGGAGGATTTTTTAGACTACTCTTTGCAATGCTGCTTTCATTCAGACAAAGTTGTAGGTTTGAGCGTGATGCTTGCTTCAGGTCCTGCCACAGCATCTCGAATGCGTTAAAGTCAGGACTTTGACCTGGCCACTTCAGAACTTTAATTTAGTTTCTTTTCAGGCATTCAGATGAGGACTTGCTTTTATGTTTTGGCTCATTGTCTTGCTGTATAACCCAATTATGCCACAACTTCAGCTCACAGACAGATTCTCCTTCGGAATTTTCTGGTACAGAGCAGAATTCATAGCTTCTTCAACAACGGCAATTTGTCCAGGGCCCAAGGCAGCAATGCATCCCCAAACCACACTACCACGACCGTGTTTGACTGTTGGTATGATGTTCTTATTGGGAAATGCTGTATTTGCTTCATGCCAGACAAAATGACATTCACTTTTGACTCATTATCCCAAAAGGATCTTTAGGATCATCCAGGTGCTTTTTTTCACGAGAGACAAGCATTGATGTTTCTCTTGGTTAGCAGTAGTTTCTACCATGCTACTTACCCATGAATCCCATTTTTACCCAGGATCTTTCTTTTTTCTTTGCCCAGGCTTTCACTGTGGTTCAGTGGAGTCCCAGAGCTTGAGAGATGGATTTGTAACCATTTCCATACTGATGTATTTCAACAATTTTTTCCTAATCTCTTCTGGAATTTTCATAACATAGTGCGGTGGTTCTCAAACTCGGTCCTGGGGGACCACTGTGTATGCTGGTTTTCATTCCAACCTCAACAGCAATCCCAGAATTTTAACAAGCTGTTAATTTTTCTTAATTAGGTGCATGTTTTAGAGCTGGGATCTTATCTAGAAAGGGCCAGTGTGGGTGTGCACACCTGACCTGATTCTACTAATCAATCACTAGAGTCATTGCTAAGCACCTTGATTAGTAGAATCAGATGTGTGCACCTGCACTGGCCCTTTCTGGGTAAGACTGGGGACCCCAGCTCTAAAACATGAAAAGCACCGAATTAAGAAAAATGAACAGCTTGTTAAAATTCTGGGATTGCAGTGGAGGTTGGAATGAAAACCAGCATACACAGTGGTCCCCCAGGACCGAGTTTGAGAACCGCTGACATAGTAGTGTGCTTGTAGAAACTTTGGTGGTGGTGACTACTTAACTCTAATAGTAAGAATCAATATGAGTGAGGTTTAGTGCTAGCTGCAATAATGCCTGGCTGCATTCAATCAGCTGAATCAAATTCTCAATTAATTTGGTTAATTGGTTTATTGAGAAACGAAAGGGGCAATTACACTTTCTCATGGGTTTTTTTTTTTCCATTAAACAAATTAAATATTAATTTTAAATGTGTCTTGTGTTTACTCGGTTTACCTTTGTCTAATATTACATTTTGTCTGAAGAGCCACAACCATTCAGAGTGAGAAATATGCAATAATAGAGAAAATCAGGAAGGGGGCAAATACTTTTTCACAGCACTGTAAAAACACCAAACTCAGACCTGCCAACCTTAGGAAAATATTTTGAGTACCACAATAGTCAGTGTAACGCTTAGTTCACATGCTTTTGCACCACTTCGCTTTGCACGCTACACACGCACACACAAGCCTTTCTTCATAATTCTAGTTTTGACTGTTAAAGTGATCAGGAAAAATTGTATAATTTGACCTGATTCTAAAATATCACTTGCACTGCACTGGGCTATATTATGATATACTTGCAAGTCAAAAGTTTGAGTACACCTGCTTAAAACAATTTTTTCATGATTAATATTTCATTATATGATATGTGTGCTTATACAAACAGATAACCATAAAAGAATTGCATTCAATTCTTTAATAAAAATGGAAATAATTTATTTTGTATATTGTAACATATGTTTTCATTTTCAAGTATTTACGGAAACTTACGTTGCAATGTAAAAAAAAAAAATGTTGCGATTATGTTGCGATGTAAAAATTATGAGTTTATACGTTTCTGTTCATGATTTCCTTTTTTATTTAATAATTAAATAATTGAATTAGCTTATATAGGCACACATCATATAGGCCTAATGAAAAAATTGAAAAATTATCTAGGAATGTAGGCCTTTGTAACTAGAGGTTTAGCTAAATTATTACCTGTAGCTCCTTGGTGGCTAATGTCAAAATCATAATTGCACAATGTGCAAAATGCATGGTGCGGAAGTTTTGAGGGGCGGAGCCACGGCCATTGCTCCTGATATTTTGGGAGGAACGTCTGGGGGGCATGGACTTGCTTCTTTTTAGTAGGTCTGCTGCTGCTCTCTCTCTCTCTCTCTCTCACTCTCTCTCTCTCTCCTTGTTAGTATCCTCGTCATCTGACGTCATGATTATTTTCTAACTGCAAGGCTGGTCGGGTGACTTGCTGCAATAGGAATTATTTGCTACATTAGCAGTCTGAAGTCAAACACCTTTGCAAAACTTTGCTCCAACAGAGCGTGAGCGTTCAAAGTTTGAACAAGGAGTCTCCGTAGCGTTTGAGTTACTGCAGCTAAATTACTCCATCAGTTACCGTTTTGGATATTAACATTATGGTCACATTTTTGTACTTGATTATTACTCCCCACTTCCCATTTTATCTCAGCAATGCAGCGTTACGCCTCGGTGGATAATAAAGTACCGCTGCGTATCAATGCATGTTGAGTGGGTCGGGGAGAGGTTACAGAACCACAAGCACAAGGTCGTAGCATCTTGTTCAATCCAAGGGATGTAATTTAAATACCGAATAAATGTACGGTATTCTTTTGTATTAATTGATTGTTTTCAGTAATTCAATTACAATAATAATAATTATTATTATTTTTTGCGTAGTTTCAGCTGGCATTTCGTACCTGCGTATTTTGACCAAGAATTGCGTAGTTGGTACACAAAATGCGTGCAGGTTGGCAGGTCTGCAAACTGTTCCAGAGCCATTCAGTTTAAGAGCACCTTGTGTAAGATTTACTAGGCACTACTAGACACACCTTAGTCCAAAATGAACTAAGCAAACTTTTGAATCTGTCAAACTCACGGTTAGATCCACATGTGCTTTTTACATGTACATGCGTTTTTTGTTTTTTTTTGGCATTGTCTATGGTATTATACCAGGAAAAGCTTTGATGTTGCAATGTGAAACCACAAGCCACCATTTGGGTAATGTTTAAAAAGCATTTGTGGACAGGGGTATTTAATATATCTGTGCATTGTTTTGTTCAGGTTTCAGTGTGTTCCAGCTGACTGGTAGTGCATTTGAGCAGGAGTGGGCTGAGTCAAGATTTATTTAGGCCTTAAAAAATAAAAAATACAGCAAAAAATGTTTAATACAATTACATATTGTGATACTCAAGAAACTATTTCATTCCTTTACCACTTACCGTTGTTTTCATAACATTTAAATGTTGTATTATTAAGTACTTCTGCACTACTTGTAAACCCTTTCCAGCGACAGGTTTTGCCTTCACATTCTTCGCATTTAATTGTACAATCATTTGGCATATCTAGAAGGAAACAAGGAAGAGATTGTGGGCTCTTAGGTTTAAAGTCTGATTTGACATGCAAATGTAAATAATAATAGGACATTGTCGAAATTCATTTTATCAGTCTAGTTATTTGTAAAAAGGTGAATATCCTGTTGGATAATGTGTTTCCCGGGATATGAATGAAAATTGATGCAAGGTTCATGTTATTAATTCCTTCTTCCTTCAGTTCTTTATATAATTGTTCTCTTTTGCAAAAAAGAACATGTTCCACAAGTCTCTTTCTCCTGACAGATGACACATTTTCCAGTTGCGTGTTTTTAATCAGCTGTAATGAATCTGAAAAGGGCTGGTGTGGGTGCAGGCTTCTGTTATACCTTTTTGTTATAACTAACACACCCAATTCTGCTTTTCATGGTCTTGATTGAAGATTTAGTGCTGGTGTCAAGGTGTCATAGAGCTGGGCTAAAACAAAAACCCCACCAGCCCTTTTCGGACAAGATTTGACACCCCTGCAAAAGACTATCTATCACACATGAAAACATGGAGTGGTTGAACAAACAAAAAAAAAAAAAAAACGACTATTACCAACTCAGGTGACAAATTTTTTCTTTATAAAAAAATAAATTGTAAAAAAATATGAAAATGTAAGATTACTATTACATTTTTGTTTTTCTCTGTTATTTTCCCCTATCCCTGTTCAGTAGTACCATGATACATGTTCAATGATGTATGGACCCTGGGTACCGGGACTCTTTCAACTCCCATTGAATGGTTTCTGTTTATCACCCCATTCTTTGTAAACTCTAAGGAGCATAGTGTATGAAAATTCCAGGAGGGCAGCTTTGAATTATAGAGCAGGTGTATCTGATAAAGCAGTTACTGAATGCATACTGTATATAGTATCTATGCAATACAAGTATACTTGTATTGTTTTCTATTTCATAGACATATTTTCCTATCTATTTCAAGGGTGTGAATGATTTTGGAAGGATGTCTATTTAGTAAAGGTGACTCATTTTGTCTTACCACAGGTGAATGGCAAATGTATGGCCAATATTGCAGCTTGGAGCAGTAATTTGCACATATTCTGAAAACACGAAGAAGGGACTGATTACAATCAAACAGTATGCCATAATGATACTACCATAATGTTTTAAATAAAACAACAACAACACACACACTCTTTCTCACACACACACACACACACACACACACACACGGAAACACACACACTTGCTTAATGTTTTGCTAGTCTGTGAGAAAATGCAGTAAGCAGCTTTTAAAATGATATACAAGAGATTACCAGAAGATGGAGCTGTAGTAGAGGCAGCAAGTACTGTAGTGAATTAATTGTTATTCAGTCTTTTTCAACCTCAATAATGTACTGAGATTAATTTATCTTGTATAAATTAATAATAGAATATCTTTGGGACAATGTGACTATAATGTACACTGCTACTGCCCCTGCCGCTGCCACTGTCATTGAACAACAAGTAAAACATTTTACACATACGAAACCCAAAGACAATAAATGGACCTATCATATGTTTTACAACAGTTTACAAAGAGTTATTTGTGAAATAAACAATTTGAAAATATCTAGTCTGTAAAACAAACAAAATATCATCTTTCATTCTAAGTACCTTTATGACAGTGAGGGAAATGCCACTGGCATTGGCAGGTTTTTCATTATGTTTTATTTTTTTTCCATCACAACGGAAATATTGCATGCTGTGTGGTCTGCCATTTCCTTTGTTTCTCTTTGACTGCTCTTAAAGCTTACACAAAGTGTAAAACTGGTGAATTCTCTTCAAACTGCTTCAGATAAGAAGACAGCATGATGCGCTTTGGACTTCCATTTTATACTTTGTTGCACCTCACTCTACACGGTAAGGGAATGGCAATACGGCTAACATGCACTTTAAAGAAAATATTTTTTTTTATGATATGCTTTGCTTCATTATCATGCATGAACATTACTCTGGTGACCTCTCTAAAGTCAGTGTTCCATTAATTATGTCAATGCATTTATGTAAACATGCAGTAATAGCTACATGTGTATGTTAAGGCCTACAATGAGAGATTGTTCCCCAAAGGGAAATATATAATTTAAAACTAAATGTTAATGTTTGCAAGATGTTGACTGAATTCAGGGATTTCCATTCCACAGTTGGTAATTATATTTCACATTACATTGTTTGCGTGCATTACTGCTATATTTCACTGCTCTTATTTAATTTTTCTTTTATATTTTGTTTAAGGACCTGTCTTATCGAGAGTGTGGGTAAATCAGTGGTCTACACTCGATGAGTACAGAGTTGGAGACACGGCAACTCTGCACTGTGCTATTTTTTCAGATAAGGAGACCATTGCGAAATGTCACATGGAGTGGGCCATGCTCGACCCAAACAACCCAGTCAGAACTATCAAAATTAGAGAATCCAAACTGTACGCCGGTCGGGTCAGTGTGCAGAGTAAGGGTAACGCCACCACAGTTACAATACAAAACCTGGGACTGAACGACACAGCGCCCTTGTGCATAATAGACTGCTTCATTGATAGACGGCTAATGCGGAATATTGGGCAGGGGGGCAGTCTGAAGATTGTGGAATTATCTGACCCTCATGGTATGTGTGAAAAATTCATTATTTACCCACTAACTATTTTGTAAAGTAATCTGAGAATAATCAGAGAATGTAAGTATCTGCCTTTAGGTGCAGAAAAGAAAACTTTTTAAAAATGAAATAAACATATATACTATATACTTTTCTTCTCCTTCTTCTTCTTCTTCTTCTTATTATTATTATTTTATATAGCACTTTTCACAGACTCAAAGACGCTTTACAACACAGGGAATACAAGCATAATTATCAAAAAAAAGAAAAAAGACAATGATACAATAAAAAACATACAATGCAGAAAATGCAGTGGGAACAGTAGTGCAGTGGAGGGAGGAGGGGGTGTGAGGGGGGAAGACAGACATCAAGGGAAGGCTAGGGAAAAGAGGTGGGTTTTAAGGCATGATTTGAAGCAGGTGAGTGAGTCTGAGGTACGGATGTCAGAGGGGAGGGCATTCCAGAGTTTTGGGGCAGCAACTGAGAAGGTGCGGTTGCCAAAAGAACAGAGCTGAGAGGGGAAGGTGGTGAGGAGGCCGGCAGTGGATGAACGTAACTGTCTGGGTAGCTGGTAGGGGAGCAGTAGGTCAGAGAGGTAAGTGGGTGCAAGGCCATTTAGGGATTTGTAAACTAGGAGGAGGAGTCTGAATGTGATGCGTGATGTGATTGGGAGCCAGTGTAAATCTTTCAAGATAGGGGTGATGTGAGACCGGGGGGATGTGCAGGAGAGTATTCTTGCAGCTGAGTTCTGAACCAGTTGCAGTTTGTGTAGGGGGCGGGAGGGAACACCAGTGAGGAGTGCGTTACAGTAGTCTAGTCTGCTAGATATGAAGGCGCGGATGAGTTTTTCTGCACCGGGATGGGTGCGGAAGGGTCTAAGTCTGGAGATGTTGCATAGATGGAAAAACGAAACCTTGACAGTGTTATTGATGTGCTTTTCAAAGGAGAGGGATGGATCAAGAATGACACCGAGGTCACGGACCAGGGGGGAGGTGGAGACTGGGGTACTGCCAATGGTGAGATGGTGAATTCTTGGCATTATAAGTTTGTGGTACAGTGTATACAGTGTATAAATATTATATATTTGCATGTATATATGCTGTATGTTCAGATTTATGTTTAATTTATGTTCCCCTTCATTTCTCTTTGACAGAAGAGGAATCCTTAGCCTGGCTCAGCTATTTCCTTTTTGCAGTGAACCTCCTCATCTTCCTTGTGGTGACCGTAATTTGCAGTACCATAATGTACAGAAGACTGCTGAGGAAATTAATGCAGTAGATAAGCGTTTAGTGAAGTACTGCATTACAATGAGCATCTGTTATAGCACATTATCTCTGGCAAGCTGGCCAGTCCTTCTCTTTCCTACAGTCTTTGCCACTTTACTGATGGAAGGAGATGAACTCTGAATAATGGAAAAGGAAAAGTATGATCCAGTTACTGGGTGAGAAGTGCAGCTGCTGGTGATACCTGATTATACCTGTGATTTGTAACGTTTGATAGTGAAACCAAGTGTAGACACTAAAACTTGCAGCTGAGTTCACCCTGTTCCTCAATAGCTTTGTTCTAAATTTTGTAAATTGGTTTTCCTCATCTTACCCTACCAAGGGTAAAATTCATGGAAATTTAAATCAATTCCCTCCTTCAAAATTGGCCCATATTGCTACAGTGATACAAAAATGTATTCTTTCCTTATATTTCAGAGAAGGGAAACACAAAATTATTTTGTATAATAAAACCATATAACAGATGCTCACTGCAGTGTACTTCTAAAAACATTTTACCACAGCAGTACATACCAAGTACTTGCTTTCTGTTTTGAAAATGGGATTATTTGTGGTTTTGGAGGTATAGTAGCATATAACAAAAAAGAAATAATCTCATATGTGGATTACCTGCTAGTGTGTATACATTTATTTGCTAAATATATGGCCAATTCTCACGTGTATCTGAATTTCTCATTGGCTGTATGCAGACCTGGGTCAAATAAGTATTTTTTTTGGATTCAAATTTTCTACTCTTGACTGATCTTGTCTGGTGTATTGGAACCAATGAAATACTCTCAAAAAGTGCAAACCCCGCCTTCTGGTCATATTGGCAGGCTCAACTACACCAGGCAAGATCAATAGAGCACAGAAAAGTATTTGAATACAAAACAAAAGCCGCGTTTCCACCGTAGGAACTATACCCCGGAACTAGGAACCTTTTGAGGAACTCAGTGCGTTTTCACCGCAGGAACTAGATTTAGTTCCGGGGGCTTTGTTTTACCCCCCAAAAGGTTCCTGCTCGGGGGGTAGTACTTTCCGAAAGTACAGGAACCTTTTGGGTGGAGCTTGCAGCGCTGAATATTTCTGATTGGTCGAGTACTCGCAGCACTTTTTTGTGTCTATTTTCAGGCACCATGTTTAAAAATATGCAGGCGCAACCCGATTTATTTTCATAATAACTTCAAATCAAACTTGTATGTTATGCGGCGCAGTCGCCTACTTTTGGTTATAGCCTGCCAACGTCTTGGAATTATAACGTGTGCTCTTCTGTTCTTTTCTTGCTTTAGTATTCGTTTTATAAAATGCTAAGCATTCGTGCTGGGACAGCATATTACGTACTAAAACATTCAAACGGATTAATTCGGTTGCTGAATATTTTCAATTTTACAATTGTAATTGACTCAAAACGTTTGATACAGTTATGTGAGGTATGCAGTAGTTCTGCGTAATTCACATTGGTGATACAGTAAAAGCAAACTGGAAATCACCTTCTGCACTTTTTGTCATGGTAAAATAACAGGTTAATTCTAGTAATCGTACCTTTAGCTTTTTCAGACTGCCGTAATTTTACATTCTTCAATTCCACAAAAAGACCAGGAAGACTATGGACTAATTTATGGTGCATGGTTCGCATCTGGAGGGCACACTTCGCTGCTTGGCTAGCAGTAACTTCGAAGGAAAACAAACGGTGGCTGTACCACTACTAATTTAATTTTTCACGCAAGTCCGAGTTTTCGTTCTATTCTTGTCATTTTGCGATTAGCCTATATAGAATTGACGATGAGAAAGTAATCAAACAGCAAATTGTTTACAACGTGTGCATGTTTTCTGCTGTTGTTGCCAGTTATATTGGAAATGTGAATGCATTCTGTCGCTTCGGATGTCAAGACATGAAAGCGAATGTTCGCATAAAAACATAATGAATGTGTTTGAGAGGATATGTAAAACAATTACAATCTGACTATTGGTCTGTTATATCCTATTTGTTGCATAACGGTCCAAGTTCAACTACCAATGACAGTTTTGCTTGACAACGGTAAAATATGCCCAGGCGGCTGCAGAAGAATATTTCAATTCCATGTGATTAAATCGATAAAAATCAATAAATACAAAAGTAACCATATATAGTCATTGTTGGTAACTCGTTGTATATAAGTGGAATAAACCCCTCCGGGCTGTCCCGGTTATTAGAAAATAATGTAGGCTACTTCGGTGGTAGTATGGGGTTACAGAAGAAATCATATGACAGATGGACCGACAACAACGTCGCTTTTTCATACGTCAGTGGGCTAATTTGCCTAATCTTCGCGGGACTTTAGACCCCGGTGGAAACGCAGACAACCATTAGCTGAAGGAACCTTTTAGTTCCTGGTAAAGTAGTTCCTGGGACTGAAAGTTCCGGGTAATTTTGGTGGAAACGCGGCTAAATAAGTATTTGACCCAGGTCTGGCTGCATGCTTAAATGGCTTCTCTTAGTTCCAAAGTGTTGTAAATAGATTCAGTTGAATTCTGAGTTCCAGATACCTCTGCATTGTCATTTAGACAAACCACTGTATCTTAACCACAGGGACTTTCTGCAAGCAGAACCGAGTGAAAAAAAATAAATAATAATAATAAAATAAAATACATTGCAGAATGCACAAGGCCTAATCATAGGACCTTGTGCAGGTACTCGAGGCACCATGCCAGCTATGAAAATTTATGAAATTGCACATTTGAATTTCCTGTTCCTGTTCTGTATTATCAGTGTTGAGGGAACAAAACAGCTTTTATTTTAGACAAGGTTCTATGTGAAAAGTTATGTCATTGAATAGATTTTTTTTCTACAAAATGTCATTTCACTCATATCAGTAAAGTAATATCAATGAATTTAGTCATTTTCATATTAAAGTGTGAGATTTTAATCTTTGTACTTGTTTCGTTGTTCTGTGTTTACCCCTATCACATTCATAACTATCTTTACCAATGCTGGGGTTGCGATTGACTGAATCTAAAACTACAAAACAGGTTTTGCCAGTTCTACACCACAATGGGAACATTGATCACCCATCACATGCCACAGAAGTTTTTTTTTTTGCCCAGTTATCGAATCCAGCTTGCAAACAAAGAGCAAACAAAGAAGGTTGAGACAAAGAGGGATGATTGATACACAATGTGTGTGTGTGTGTGTGCGTGTGTGCGTGTGTGTGTGTGTGTGTGTTTGTGTGTGTGTGTGTGTGTGTATAACCATCATGTGTAGACACGCAGTAACTGAATATGAATAATATTATTTTTGGCTGGAATAGAGGTTCAATAAATGGATAATCGTAACCTCTGAAATACAGCATTAACTGTAAAATACAAATTTTAACACAATTGTTTTCTTTCACACCAGGGGCAAACACAAGAACTCAAAAACGTCATTTGAAATTGGCAACTCAAAACAATGCACCATTCTACCTTTTATGATCATAATTTTATGAAGATCGGTCTGAAAGTGTCTGCTGCTGGTGAGTCTGTCATATTAAGCGTGCAGTGGTAAAGCAGAGATTGATTAGGTTTGGTAAGATTTAAATGCAAAACACACTGGTATATCTAGAAAGGGGTTGCTCTTTATGGCTATGTTGATAGCCAACTTCACCTGTATTTCTTATTTCCTTCATGAGATATTACCATGACAATTCTCCCTAAACAGTCTTACAAAATTGTATTGTGTTTAACTTTTCATACAAGATCTGCATTAGAGTACTGAATAGGCCAATCGGTTACAAATGGCAAATCTTTCCTGATAAATTTAACATGAATGACCATCAATGATTCAGATTCACTCAACTTGAATAACCAATCTTCTAAAGCTGTCCCTGCAATGTTCATTGTGACTTTAAGGTACCACTCAATGGATATTCTGGAAACCGAACAAATTTATAAATTGAAAACATTTACCATAACTTTCCTAATGTTCTGAAAACCAAAGATGGTTAGCAAGCTTTAACACATTATGATTAATAATAAGATATAAGATATTAATTGCTCTATCATGCCACTTTGATACAGACGCCATTTGTGATTCGTTAATCTCAGACTACCCACCCGGAACTGTGACTACTCTGAAACATATTTACAAAAAACCACATACTAACCTTCTGTAGTATCCTGTTGATCCAAGATTTGTTGTCAGTAAGAAGAGAATTCATCCAGTTTACAGAAACAGCTTTGTATGTTAGGACACACACCTGAGTTGCATTAGCTAATCAGCCCAGGTGCTTAAAGGTGTGCTACTCTCCACAGGTCAGGGCTGAAACTGGCAGCTCACACCGAGTGCGCATTTCCTTTTGTTTTGTTTTGTTTTGTTTTGTTTCGTTTACTTTCGTTTTGCTGTTCATGCAAGAAGGAAAGAAAATTTAAGTTCCCCACCCCTGGATAATTGGGAGGAGCTGGTCTGGTAAGGGGGTCAGCTATGGGCAGCGCACGGGAAAGTGGGAGGAGCTGGTCTGGCTGGTAAGGGGGTCAGCTATGGGCGGAGCACAGGAAAGTGGGAGGAGCTGGTCTGGCTGGTAAGGGGGTCAGCTATGGGCAGAGCACAGGAAAGTGGGAGGAGCTGGTCTGGCTGGTAAGGGGGTCAGCTATGGGCAGCGCACGGGAAAGTGGGAGGAGCTGGTCTGGCTGGTAAGGGGGTCAGCTATGGGCGGAGCACGGGAAAGTGGGAGGAGCTGGTCTGGCTGGTAAGTGGGTCAGCTATGGGCGGAGCACGGGAAAGTGGGAGGAGCTGGTCTGGCTGGTAAGGGGGTCAGCTATGGGCAGCACACGGGAAAGTGGGAGGAGCTGGTCTGGTAAGGGGGTCAGCTATGGGCGGAGCACGGGAAAGTGGGAGGAGCTGGCCTGGCTGGTAAGGGGGTCAGCTATGGGCGGAGCACGGGAAAGTGGGAGGAGCTGGTCTGGTAAGGGGGTCAGCTATGGGCGGAGCACGGGAAAGTGGGAGGAGCTGGCCTGGCTGGTAAGGGGGTCAGCTATGGGCGGAGCACGGGAAAGTGGGAGGAGCTGGTCTGGTAAGGGGGTCAGCTATGGGCGGAGCACGGGAAAGTGGGAGGAGCTGGCCTGGCTGGTAAGGGGGTCAGCTATGGGCGGAGCACGGGAAAGTGGGAGGAGCTGGGCTGGTAATGGTGTCAGCTATGGGCGGAGCATGGGAAAGTGGCCACGCCATTTTACTTTCTTTTGTCTTTGTTGTTTTAGCTTGTTGCGTTAGTTTGTTGTTTTTGCCTAGCGTTTGCCGGCGTTCCCCGGACCTGCCGCATCGCCCTTCCAGGCGTGTCACGCTGGTGTGTGGAAGGGATTCCCTTCAGTGAAACTCACAAGCGCTAAAAAGGGTTTTAATCTGAACTGAATATTACTGTTACATCATTGACGGATTTCTGCCCAAATTGCTTGTTTGTTGTCTGTCGGGTTGCAGGGCTAGCTGTGCGTCGCCGTGCTGAGTGTAACAGTGAACAGATGCCATCTCTCGTTCCTCTCCAAAAACTCAAGCAGCAACTGTCTGGTACACGGGGTCATTCCACAGGCTTTTCACAGCAAATGAGCTGTTTACAGCTGAGCTCTCTCTGCAATAGCCCAGGGGGCAGCAGGGGCATGCACAGACATTTGGGGGGGCAGGGGCTCAAGCCAAAAAAAAAAAAATTTTTTCATCATTATCACAAAGTAAGAAAAAGTAAACACATGTAGGAAATAACATTGGGTAATTCAGCCCTCCCCACAATGAGAAGGCAGACCTGTCTTTTGGCATCGTATTTACTATGAATCTCACCTGAGGTGGAAAGGTCCAGGGGTCAGAAAGTAGAGATAAAGTGCAACCGACGGGGATACAACTAGTTTACCAGTGCAGTACATACCAAGCACCTACTTTCTGTTTTGAATATGGGTTCACTTGTGGTTTTGGAGGAAGCATATAACAAAAAAGAAATAATCTCATATGTGGATCACCCCTGCTAATTTGTACACATTGATTTGCTAAATATAATTGGCTGATTCTCACGTGTAGCTGAATTTCTCATTGGCTGTATGCAGACCTGGGTCAAATAAGTATTTGTTTTGGATTCAAATTTTTTATACTTTACTGATCCTGATTGGTGTATTGGCACCACTGAAATACACAGAAAAGTATTTGAATCCAAAACAAATAAGTATTTGACCCAGGTCTGGCTGCATGCTTAAACGGCTTCTCTCAGTTTCAGTTGTAAATAGATTCAGTTGAATTCTGAGTTCCAGATACCTCGGCATTGTCATTTAGACAAACCACTGTATCTTAACCACAGGAACTTTCTGTAAGCAAAAAAAAAAAAAAACCTTGCAGACTGCACAAGGCCTAATCATAGGACCTTGTGCAGGTACTCGAGGTGCCATGCAGCAGTGAGGCTTGGGCACAGTAAATGAGGGGGTAACATGCAATATTGGATCCCGGCACAGTTTATGAGGGCGCTCCGCAATAATGGGGCCCCTGTGCCATGTTTGAAGCCCTGCGCAGCCTGAGATGTGTGCTGTACCTGTGCAGCATGAGATGTGTGCTGTACCTGCGCACCATGCTGTACCTGTGCACCATGCTGTACCTGTGTACCATGCTGTACCTGTGTACCATGCTGTACCTGTGCACCATGCTGTACCTGTGTACCATGCTGTACCTGTGTACCATGCTGTACCTGTGCACCATGCTGTACCTATGCACCATGCCAGCTATGAAAATTTATGAAATTGCACATTTGAATTTCCTGTTCCTGTTCTGTGTTATCAGTGTTGAGGGAACAAATGTCAGACAAGTTTCTGTGTGAAAAGGATAAGATTATTGTTATTTATTTATTTTTATTTAAAAAAGTCAGTTGACTCATATCAGCAAAGTAATGAAAATTAATTCTGTCATTTTCATCTAAAACTGTGAGATTTTAATTTTTGTACATTTTCCATTGTTGCTCTGTGGTTGCTCCTACCACATTCATAACTATCGTTACCAATGCTGGTGTTACGAATGAGAGAATAAATAAAAAACAGGTTTTGCCAGTTCTTGACCACAACATTAATCGTTACCCATCACATGAAAAATCATTGAGTCTGAAGTTGCAGCAAAGAGTACAGATTGATACACAATGTGTGTGTGTGTATTCCATATTTGTTGCCTCTCAAGGGAATAAGTATTTAAGGTGTGATGTGTTTTCAAAAAAATGATTAGAAAGGTTCACACTATGCCACCTGTACAGTATATAAAATGAAAAATCCAGAGGGAATAAAGTAGACTCTGTAGTCCTACTGAGATTTCACAACCCACGATAAACACAAGCAGAAAGACAGACACTGAAGACATGGGTGCATTTTAAAAGGCCACTTTGTGTATATCAGTTTCTCGCTTTTTTTTGTTTCACTGTTCGTCTCACCAACCCAATTTACTGTTGTCATTAACAGACAAGTCTCAGACACTCCAGGGCTCAGGTTTCAGGTGGAAAGTGTGGCCGGCTTGGATGGGCAAACAGGAAGGGCAGGTTGGTACAGAACTGCAAAACCCAGATTCACATGGACGGGGGGATGATAAACATCTAACAGGAAATGCTCACAGATCGAAGCGCAGCCCACATTAGAACCACTACCACAGGTTCCAGCTCATTAAACTCAGCATGTCAGCTTCCAGAATGTGTTTAGTTCGGAGCAGTCAAAGACTAAACCTTCTTGTTTCACTTCAAACCCTGCAAACACAAGGCCTTAAACAGCTTAATGTCATTCACAACCATTATCATTGGTGCCAATCTTACCCTCAGAAACCACTTAAACGGAAACAATTCACTTTTAAACCAGACACAGATTCCTTTGTTTCCCCCCTCCAGAACCAGTTCTAAAATGATCAACATTTCCAAATTCCATTAGGAGTTCCTTTCTCACCTGCTCCCTGACCCAGTGCCCCTGTTGCCACTCCTCCTCGCCTCTCAGATCTCAATCGTGCCATGGATGATCTCTCCTTGCCTTTGACAAGGCTCATATGGCACCAACGAGCTCAGGGACGTAGGGTCAAGTTAGCCTCGTCACTCTATACAGTAGCAGCCCTGTGTTTGTCCATAGCTGTTCGTCGGCACTGGCTATGAAGACTTTCCTTTGTGTCCTCGGTAACTTATGACGGGTGTGAGTGGCAACAGAGAGACTGGATCCGCATCCCTGACCAGAGAGCACAAGACCCTCGCTGGCTATTCAAAACAGCACTGCAGTGACACCCAATTAGCAATGACATATATATATATATATATATACACTTCCCATTGCAAGACGCAAAACACATCTGCTCCATCGCAAACCTCCCACTTGCCTTCTGAAAAATAGTTACTGGGAAAGAGAGAGGAGGTAAGGGTGTGACAGAAAAAAAAAAAAAAACACTATTACACATTGGTCATACAAGAGATAATTCAGAACCAGACCAGACACAGGATTATATGTTAACAGCTTATGGAAAAGGCCAGGTGACATGGGGAGGGACCCCAGCGGCCTCCACACACCCACCTGGGCCACGCAGGTACGAGAGAACGCTCCACCCTGTCAGGTGAGCAGCACACGGCAGGATCACAAGAAAACAGGTTTCAGAGCTTCGTTTGTCATTTGTCATTTTATTACTATTTCAAATCAATAAATACGTTTATTATCTCAGATGGCTGGCTCATATCATACACTTGGACATGTTCAACAAAATCAGGCAAATTAGACAGACTTTTTCCAATATTTTCACGAGCAAATCTTTGGTCAAATTGTGAACTGACATATCAACTTACTAGGTAGTTTTGACATGGTTCTAGTCAGCTTATAATGCTATGAGCTGGAATGATGGTGAAACTGTAGTTCATGCCAATTCTAAGAACCAGTCTTCCTGCCAAAAATAATATTATTTGGTTTCTTGGTACTGTGCATCTACACATGGTGGTTGATTGGTCATGCTACAGTCTGGTTCTCCCCTATTGGGGGTCATGTCGGGAATTTTAAACAAACTTATCACCATTTCAAAGAAACAGCGTGACACCCAAGCCCATTGACACGGTCTGATAAATAACAAATGGATAATCGTAACCTCTGAAATACAGCATGAGAATAAGCAACAACAACAATAGGCAATTAAAATACAAATTTTAACACAATTGTTTTCTTTCACACCAGGGGCAAACACAAGAACTCAAAAACGTCATTTGAAGTTGGCAACTCAAAACAATGCACCATTCTACCAAGCCAAATGCTGGAGAGAAACTAACTTCTGGGGGCAATGTGGACAAACTGCCAACACTCTCCTGTGGTTATTGAACATTTTCTGTCCAAATACCAGTACATGGTCAAGATGAAATATGGTAAGACACGTCCATATGTCCACTGTCTAAGCTGTACAACATCATACAATTACCAACGTACACCTCTCTATCGCTTGCAGGTTTGTAATCAGTGAATTGTCTGCTATTAAGCTGGCACATTACAGCAGCGTTCGAACAAATCATACAGAAGCAGAGAACAAAGCTAGGTGTGAAGGATAAATATTTTATCTGATCATAATTTTACGAAGATCGGTCTGCTGTTGGTGAGTCTGTCATATTAAGGGTGCAGTGGTAAAGCAGAGGTTGATTAGGTTTGGTCAGATTTAAATGCAAAACACTACATTGATAGCCAACATCACCTGTATTTCTGTCTTTTCACACAAGCGTAGAAGATAAACACAAATTCTTAAAAATGTTTAAAGCCCTCTCAGGATAGCTTACAATGGACCTGTACGACTGATTCTTATTTACAAAAACGAAATATTACTAATAGTAATTATGACAGACTCAAGTTTAGCCGTGTCAATATGTAACCAATTTCCCCAATGAGGGGATTATAAATTGAAAAGGTAGTATCTATAGTAGACAAAAAACATTCCACATCATTGCAGCTAATATTTTCAATGGATGTCATTTCAAACTAACTGACGGCACACAAAAACGCATTAAGACATACTGAGCTACAGCGTGCCAGAATTAAGATGTGTTTAACAGTTAACATCTAAAAAATACTTCAGACACATTTTTTTTTCTTTTTTTCTTTTTTTTGTTTACTTCACTTATGCGTCACCTATGCTAGGCTACAGCACCTACTGTGGCCCCAGGTTTCCAAACTTGCTACACCTCTGTTCACTCAGCCCGTCCCGCCAAGATAAACACAACCTTTCCTTCGTTTGCTGAATTCACTTCAAATATGCACCAGAATTCGACAATGTGCACATACATATTTCACTGTCTTTGTAGATGTCCATCAGACCCAAAAAAAACAGACGCAAACAAGTGGTGTGGCACCACGGTAAAGATATAAACAAATTAATACAATGAGTTTCCTAATTTAACCGTGTTGCTTTTTGTGAAAAGGATTACTAACAACAGTGGTGCACATTTGAAAGGAAGTTAGTTCTAAATGTCTACTGAAAATACATTCAGTCAGAAGTAACTATTGTCGTCTTGTGCTGGTTTTTATTTATTTATTTTTTTTAACAACAGTCCGTTTGCGATCAGCCATGTTTTAAATATGTTCTCTTCCTCTCAGCAGCACAAGATAAGATGTTTTTTTTTTCCCCCCACACTTGCATTGATGTAAAGTAAAAATGAAAAGGTTACATTTTTCCAATTTGAGTTGTTTGTATCTACACTGTCAATTTAAACAGCAACATTTCAATTTTATCAAAAAGCAAAAACAGGAACAACACAAATACGGCAGCGTCATACACCAACTTTGCATGCGTTCTTTAAAATAAAGGATTTCTGATTATTATTCGATATTTTTCAGTAGTGGTACAATTAACAGTTATTCAATACTGAGCCATAGGGTTTCCTCAGTGACACAATGAACAAAATAAACGTTTGCAGTGGGCAGCTACAGCATATTATTTTTTGACATGTCGCTGCCTGAGTGAAAGATTTTTGTGAGTTTGACTCAATAAATCTGAAAATCTATCGAAAGGTTTTATGAACCCCCCACTCCATTATGCTAATATAGGATTTTTTTCTTTGTCTTTCCAAATACAAAGCAATAAAGACACCTTTTATAAATGAATTCAATAAATAAATGATAAATATAAGTGTGTACGTGTGTGTGGCTATGTGTGTGTGTGTGTGTGTGTACGTGCCTGTGTGTGTACGTGTGTGTGTGCTTGCATGTGTGTGTGTATGTGTGTGTGTACGTGTGTGTTCGTGCTCATGCGCGTGCCTGTGTGTGTGTGTGTGTGTGTGTGTGTGTACGTGCCTGTGTGTGTGTGTGTGTTCGTGCTCACGCGCGCGCGCGTGTGTGTGTGTGTGTATGTGCCTGTGTGTGTGTGTGTTCGTGCTCACGTGCGTGTGTGTGTGTGTGTGTACGTGCCTGTGTGTGTGTGTTCGTGCTCGCGCGTGTGTGTGTGTGTGTGTGTGTGTGTGTTCGTGCTCGCGCGTGTGTGTGTGTGTGTGTACGTGCCTGTGTGCCAGTAAAATGACACTCATTCGGGGTCTTCACTTAAAGATAACTTTTTAGTGCTTGGCCTGTCCGGTCAGTTCTGTTGTGGGACCGATGCTTTTGCCCACAGACTGAGCAAAATGGCCACGTCACCCCGGACCTTCCCATTCATATCTTACGGCTAAACACGGGGTTAGCAACCCATTTTTACACCAACTGCTCACAAATTCTGTATGCTAGGGGGTCACAGTGGTTCTTAGCAGTTCTAAACTTCAGTCTTTACCAGGGACAATGGGTGCCCAGCGGGCATAGATTGCTAGAACTGAATTCTCCTCAACTCACGTAACAATATTTATCTGAATTGAAAAAATAATGTAATTTTCAGCTACATCATAATAAAATAATTAAACCAACATCAATAGTATACTCTAAAATACAAAATTAAATATTTCTATATGTCACCAACAACAAAACAATACATCATTTAAAACATAAATTCCATTATTAACAGCATGGCAAATCAGGGAATTCTACTAAAAAGGCTCTTTCCGTCAGTTAATTAGCCCCACCCCAAACCCTCGTGTATGAAACAGAACATGGAATTCCTTAAAGTAAACATGGGAAGAAATGACTTCTACCCCTAGGTTCATCTGAAAATGGTCAGGGTGTTTGCAGGGGTTTTGAGAAGTGGGGGACAGGGGGTTACTGTTTTCCTTACAATTTTGATGTTGGCCTCATGGAAGTGAGAGGAGGGGGGGTGGGGGGGGGGCATTCCCTAAAGTGGGAAAAAGAGAGAGAGGGCAGATCTGATGCTGAGGACCTCGACCCAGAGGCCCCGCCCACCTCTCCTCAGTTCATTTGCTCAAAGAATTTGTAGGTGGGGTTTTCATAGCCGTGGTTCTGCATCTTGTTCAGCTGCCTCTCCTCAGGGGTCAGCATGGGATCGACCTGCTGCGGGGTGTGAGGAGAGAGAGAGAGAGAGAGGGACAGAGAGAGAGAGGAAGGGAGAAGAAGAGAAAGAGAGAGAGACGGTGCAGAAGACAAAAGGAGAGAAAGACGGGGGGGGGAAGGAGTTGAGAGAGTCGTTGTTATTGCGCTGTAATTCTGCAGTATCTTTAGCAGTTTGGCTGCTTTGAAAAAAAATCGTTTACCACCAGGAGGGATCCTCTGGCCAGGTTTAAACAGTACAGGTTGGAGCAATAAACCCAGCTCACTTTACCTGGCCTAACCAATACGTTCTGACCAGTCACATCAACACAGTATTTTCAACACCAGCTGTTTCATTTTTATTCAAGTGGAGACCTGGGGTATGAAACCCCATGATTCCATGCAGTTACTACAGGTATCTTATTATTGATTACTACATAAAATAGTCTAGGCCAGTCTTGGAAGTACAGTGAAGCCCACATTCACGTTCAGTCAAAAATTGAACAGATTCAGAGCTACCCCAATCCTCAATAATATCTTCAAAACACGGCCGTTTCCAGCGCGAAAAAGAAAAGACCCACTTGATGCATTTTATCGCGGTTGTACTGCAGAGCTGACACTACCAGGCCGGTCTTTTGCACACAGCACCTGGGTCCAGCTGTGCGTGAGCGCAACCCGATGGCTCGGTACGTCCGCGAAAAAACGTGCGGCCAGCCCCTTACCTCCACAATGCCGTGGCTGATGGTGCCGTACGGCTTCCGACGAACCAGCAGCAGGCTGATCACCATCACCATGGCGATCGCCACGGCGACCACCAGCAGCCCCACCATGGCGCCGCGGTTGAACGTCTCCAAGGCGTCCGGTTGCTAGGCGAGCGAGGGATAGAGAGAGCGGAGGTAAAGGGAAAGGGGGGGGGACGGAAGGGAGAGGGTGAGAGATCGCGGAAGGAGAACCGGAGATAGCGAAGCTTGTGGGTGTGGACGGGGCCCCCTACTGGTGATGGACTGGCGGTCGGGACTTACCAGTTCATCTCTTTGGATTCCCGGGGACTTGTACACCACCTGCTTGAGTTCCACAGAAGTGTTCAACTAAAAAGATGAAAACAATACAATCAGTTAAAAAATATAATTTATTCAGCAAATATCAGGCGCAAAAAAACATGTTTTTGATTATCTCGGATTTGTAAAAAATTATCTAGGGAATCGAAGTGAAACAAATTTTGACTTAAGAGCACAAATTTTTTAACAGCTGTTCTTTTCCACCCTACCTACTGTGATCCTGGTCGTTCTGAGCCTGCTGGGCGTTGATGTGCTATGGATGTAGTATGTCATGCAACACTATCCTTGTGAGTCACTTGGGGTGAGGGAATCCACCGAATGTAGAAATACACGAGAGCTATGATTATTAATTTTACCTTTTCTTCATATTCCGCGGTGGCATAGTCATACTCGTCTATCCCAGGACCTGTGTGGAGGAACATATTTCACACACACTGCGTGCTTAACATCCAAAACCACACTCAAGTCAAACCGCATGCCAATGTGCAGAATGCGTGCTGCACACATCATATCCTCCACATAATTACAGCTCAATTAATCTCGTCAGCCTTGATCAAAGCAGGGTTGTTGAATTTACATTCGATACCGATTTAAAGAAAAACACAGATGAAGCATTTGTTAATGTGAACACAAACAGAGATATGTCTGTGGGAAAATGTCAGAACTACGAATGAGGCTTTTTCCATTATAAACATTCTTAATCCTCAATTAAATCAGATTCTTCTGTAAGTTAGACGCCACATGTAAATCCTACAGAACCAGCATCTCCTCATCCACCCATCCCAGAACTCACCTTTCTTACTGTTGGGCTGAGAATCTACGAATATGTGAGCGAAAAGAGGGAAACAGGAAAGAACGTTAACAGCTGTTACTTTGTGAAAGGCAGCGACAGTCACTTGATTCATGCAGTATACTGAATATGTCAGTGATTCCAAAAGAAGAGCCACCTTTCACAGTCTGGCCTAAAGAGGGCAAGGAAACATCCCCAAAATGTGACAGTTATCAGTCTTAATAACCAGAGGTTCACACTGATCAGGCACAAACCTGTTCAGTGATCAATACCAATCAATCAATCAATCCATCATGTGTCAGCGTGACAATCGGCAAGAGGTCAACAAGGGAAACAATCGATGATGCATTTGCTGATTTTCACGTAAAGTTGCATCGGTGCACTGTGAAGGCCGATCAGCTGGAGGCTATGGAACAGCTGAGCGAGTCATATTAGTGACCCAGTAAAATTAGCCAATCGGCACGCGGCCTGTGAGCCACTGCGTGGCGGCGGCGTCCGTGCTGAACCCGGGCGCGTCGAAGCGCGCGGCAGCAGCCGCGGACCGTACCGATGCGGGGCGGGTAGGGCCGGTTCTGGAAGGCCCGCTCCTCCTCTTCCTCGTCGTCCTTCTCCTCCTCGCTCTCGGCCGGCAGCAGCTCCTCCGTGGTGCGCGTCTCGGAGAAGGAGGTGGTCATGAGCTCGCTGATGTCCCCCCTCTCCCCTTTCACCAGCTCCTCTGCGGAGAGGGAGAGAGAGGGGGAGGGAGAGAGAGGGGGGGAGAGAGAGAGAGAGAGAGAGTGAGAGGGAGGGAGAGTGGGAGGGAGAGGGAGGGAGAGGGAGAGAGGGAGGGAGAGAGAGAGGGAGAGAGAGGTGAGAGGGAGAGAGAGGGAGTGAGAGAGGTGAGAGGGAGAGAGAGGGAGTGAGAGAGAGAGAGGAAGGGAGAGAGTGAGAGGGAGGGAGGGAGAGAGAGAGAGAGGGAGGGAGAGAGAGAGAGAGAGAGGGAGAGAGGAAGGGAGAGAGAGGGAGTGAGAGGGAGGGAGAGAGGGAGAGAGGTGAGAGGGAGAGAGAGGAAGGGAGAGAGGTGAGAGGGAGAGAGAGAGAGAGAGAGAGAGGGAGGGAGAGAGGAAGGGAGAGAGAGGGAGAGAGGGAGAGAGAGGGAGGGAGAGAGGGAGAGAGACGGAGGGAGGGAGAGAGAGAGAGAGGAAGGGAGAGAGAGGGAGGGAGAGAGAGAGAGAGGGAGAGAGGAAGGGAGAGAGAGGGAGTGAGAGGGAGGGAGAGAGGGAGAGAGGTGAGAGGGAGAGAGAGGGAGGGAGAGAGGTGAGAGGGAGAGAGAGAGAGAGAGGAAGGGAGAGAGAGGGAGTGAGAGAGAGAGAGTGAGAGGGAGGGAGGGAGAGAGGTGAGAGAGGGGGGAGAGAGGAAGGGAGAGAGAGGGAGTGAGAGGGAGGGAGAGAGGGAGAGAGGTGAGAGAGAGAGAGACATGAACATACAGCTAGGCCTGCTGGCTCAGTTCACTAACCACCCCTAACACCTTAAATCCTGAGGACAACATCACCATAAATTCAAGTACTGTCAAGCATATTATAGAACACCACAAACAAAATGACATCAGTCCTAGTAGGGCACAAGCACCAAGCAAAATGCAATGCTATTTGGTCCTAAAACCACAGTGCACCACAGCAGACTACCAGGGCATGGTGGCTGACACAGGTCTAGGTGCTACCTTGACAAAGTACCGACTCACTGAGCACAGCTTGGCCGTCAAAAAAAAAGGCAGACATGGGCAAACATGGTTTCCCAAATAAGAAATTACACATAAATATTTTCCAAAAATAAAGCATAGATGCCCTCAATTTAAAAACATTCCAGATATCCAAAACCTCTCCATTCTCTACTCTATCTCACCTCTTGCTGAAAACTGGCAGTACAATACATAGCTGCATTTAAAAAAACGTTTATATTCTTTTTTGATTAGGTAGTATGATATGCTTATATTTTTTGTTATCATCATTATTCATTATCTTTATTATTATCATTATTACTATAGAATTTTTTCTTTTTTATAAAAATGTACTTTATAGTAATTTTCCATTATTATTCCTAAATTCACAATTGATGTTCACAATCACTGTTCATTCATTGCTAGTCTTTGATGCTAAGTATTGTTCAATGTTAGATGTAAGTCCTTTTGTTTAATACTATATGCTTTCACAATTCAAATGCAGTGTCAGTAAAGCAAACTGAATTGAATTGAACTGAAAGAGAAAGCAAGAGAAAGAGACAGAGAAGGCAAGAGAAAGAGACAGAGAGAGCGAGGATAAAGATAAAGAGAGAGAGAGGGAGGGAGCGGTGGATAAAGAGAGAGAGAGGGAGGGAGAGGTAGATAAAGAGAGAGAGAGGGAGGGAGAGGTAGATAAAGAGAGAGAGAGGGAGGGAGCGGTGGATAAAGAGAGAGAGAGGGAGGGAGAGGTAGATAAAGAGAGAGGGAGGGAGGGAGCGGTGGATAAAGAGGGAGAGAGGGAGGGAGAGGTAGATAAAGAGAGAGGGATGGAGGGAGCGGTGGATAAAGAGAGAGAGAGGGAGGGAGGGAGCGCTGGATAAAGAGGGAGAGAGAGGGAGGGAGAGGTGGATAAAGAGAGAGGGATGGAGGGAGCGGTGGATAAAGAGAGAGAGAGGGAAGCATGGAGAGGTAGATAAAGAGAGAGAGAGGGAGGGAGCGGTGGATAAAGAGAGAGGGAGGGAGGGAGAGGTAGATAAAGAGAGAGGGATGGAGGGAGCGGTGGATAAAGAGAGAGAGAGGGAGGGAGCGGTGGATAAAGAGAGAGAGAGGGAGAGAGAGGTAGATAAAGAGAGAGAGAGGGAGGGAGAGGTAGATAAAGAGAGAGGGATGGAGGGAGCGGTGGATAAAGAGAGAGAGAGGGAGGGAGCGGTAGATAAAGAGAGAGGGAGGGAGGGAGCGGTGGATAAAGAGGGAGGAGACACGTACGGATCTCCTGGTGGAGCTCCTCAGCCAGGTCGGGGACCTTGTAGAGCAAACCCAGGCTCTGGTTCATCCTCTCCTCGATCACGTGCAGGTGAGTGTACACCTGTGGGGGGGGGGGGGGGGGGGGGGGGGGATCAGAGAAACGCAGTCTCTCTGAATAAGCTCAGCGCACTGATGTACGTCACACAGAAAAGGGGGACCACATGGGTTAGCCACACCCTGGTATTTAAAACCACACAACTGAAAGTGGGCTGACTCTAAAGTTAAACTGAAATGAACCACTGCACATTCAGGCCAGAGGATCTGACCTTCTTATGTTTATAGCTGCATATATGTGTGATGAGCATTCTAGGGCTAAATGTCATTTGTCACCCAGGTGGGGGGCAACACTGACTGAGTTTCTGAGATCATGAGATGGAAATAATCATCACCACATAAAGATTAAAATACAGTTTTACACTTTTAAACACTTACATATCTAACATCCAGTACAGTACGTACTACAGCCCTCCTTATAAATGTAAGTGCTGCATTTAAAACGATGGCTCGTTCAATGAAGGGTTATTAATTCATTAATTCCATAACACTAATATCTGTTAACCGTTCGGCAGCTAATTTTCAGTTCTTTTCAACTGTGACATTTTTTTCTTCGTGTGTTTGATTGATTTGATTTGATTTGATTTGATTTTTATTTAGCACAATTAAAATATAAAACAGAAACAGAAGAGATTTTTAAAAAACAGTGAAATAGTTCAGGGAGAGGCAAGAAACCCAAGAGGCCTTATACATGGCCTCACCCTAAATAAAACTCAACAAGAACATACAAAAATAGATAGAGCATAAATGAATTAGAAATATTGTTTGCTAAAGATAGTATAAGATACAACAAACAAAAGAAAAATAAT